>NC_064921.1:223719342-224022971 GCF_023897955.1 Schistocerca gregaria
CCCCAAAATATAAACTACATTCAAAGCAAGCACAGTAAAATGTGTTCGTGTTTCAGTGTCAGAAACATGGGAGAGCTCCCTTATTGTGGAGATAGCAGCTTTCGGTTTCTGCACAAGAGCTTGAATGTGATACTTCCAAGAGTACCTTCCGTCTGCACTCAGTCCTAAGAGTTTAAGCTAACCGAGTTCACTGACTGTTTCGGACTATAAAATTCCGATTTTACAAGAGTTCCGTGTCAGAAACTGTATGCATTGTGTTCTGTTGCAGTTAAGCGTTAATCTGTACTCTGAATGCCACGTGCTCATGTTACTGACAGTCCTATTAGCTACATCACTTATATTACGCCCCAAGTCTTTCACAACAATATTTGTGTCCAGTGGCGGCAGTTGCGTAAGAGCGCAAGAGCACGTGAACACTCTAATTTTTATACCTTGCGGATTTATTGACTGCTTTTCTTTGAATGCCATAAAATGTAATGTAGATTCGGTAATCTGGTATACATGGCACTAAATCTACCAGGCTGTGCTACATTACTCCTGTAGACAATTTTTATAAGTGGAACTTGGCATCAGTGTCGCAAGCGCATCTTCCGCTGTATACGTTTTAAGGAGCTTCTGCCCATGCGCAACTGGCGTGACGTAATTGCCTTACAGGCCAAATACATATGGTTTTGATAAACTATGTGTACAGTTTACGGCGTTCATAGCTAAGCGTTACCACTCAACTACAAGTTTACGTCAATGCCACGACGTGGTAGCACACTGCAGCAGACTGTTATCTACGTGCGTCTATTTGGCGTAAGTCCTGCTAGGCGGCAGCACACACCACAGATACGCCGATTCACTCGCTATATAGTACAATTAGATCGTATATCAGTATATGTTACAGTTATAGGGATGGTATAACCTGTTGTGTGAGATTCTAAATGAGATATCGTACATTAAGTTCAGAATTTTATCATGCAGTAGTCCATTTGAGGCACTGAGAACCATAAAGCACATCATCATCGTCGATTGTGAGACAGTAGCGCTTATCGACGCTTCTGACATTTGTTGACTTTACGGTGGGGCAGGTTTATCTGTGCTGTGGGCTCACACTGTATACATGAACATTCACGAGAAGCTGACTCACTGGTTTCTCTGATATTCACAGAAATGTGGGGTTGATGTCGGTGCGCTTTTGGCCCTTTTGGCTCTCAGCACCTCATTTACACTCCTGGAAATTGAAATAAGAACACCGTGAATTCATTGTCCCAGGAAGGGGAAACTTTATTGACACATACCTGGGGTCACATACATCACATGATCAGACTGACAGAACCACAGGCACATAGACACAGGCAACAGAGCATGCACAATGTCGGCACTAGTACAGTGTATATCCACCTTTCGCAGCAATGCAGGCTGCTATTCTCCCATGGAGACGATCGTAGAGATGCTGGATGTAGTCCTGTGGAACGGCTTGCCATGCCATTTCCACCTGGCGCCTCAGTTGGACCAGCGTTCGTGCTGGACGTGCAGACCGCGTGAGACGACGCTTCATCCAGTCCCAAACATGCTCAATGGGGGACACATCCGGAGATCTTGCTGGCCAGGGTAGTTGACTTACACCTTCTAGAGCACGTTGGGTGGCACGGGATACATGCGGACGTGCATTGTCCTGTTGGAACAGCAAGTTCCCTTGCCGGTCTAGGAATGGTAGAACGATGGGTTCGATGACGGTTTGGATGTACCGTGCACTATTCAGTGTCCCCTCGACGATCACCAGAGGTCTACGGCCAGTGTAGGAGATCGCTCCCCACACCATGATGCCGGGCGTTGGCCCTGTGTGCCTCGGTCGTATGCAGTCCTGATTGTAGCGCTCACCTGCACGGCGCCAAACACGCATACGACCATCATTGGCACCAAGTCAGTAGCGACTCTCATCGCTGAAGACGACACGTCTCCATTCGTCCCTCCATTCACGCCTGTCGCGACACCACTGGAGGCGGGCTGCACGATGTTGGGGCGTGAGCGGAAGACGGCCTAACGGTGTGCGGGACCGTAGCCCAGCTTCATGGAGACGGTTGCGAATGGTCCTCGCCGATACCCCAGGAGCAACAGTGTCCCTAATTTGCTGGGAAGTGGCGGTGCGGTCCCCTACGGCACTGCGTAGGATCCTACGGTCTTGGCGTGCATCCGTGCGTCGCTGCGGTCCGGTCCCAGGTCGACGGGCACGTGCACCTTCCGCCGACCACTGGCGACAACATCGATGTACTGTGGAGACCTCACGCCCCACGTGTTGAGCAATTCAGCGGTACGTCCACCCGGCCTCCCGCATGCCCACTATACGCCCTCGCTCAAAGTCCGTCAACTGCACATACGGTTCACGTCCACGCTGTCGCGGCATGCTACCAGTGTTAAAGACTGCGATGGAGCTCCGTATGCCACGGCAAACTGGCTGACACTGACGGCGGCGGTGCACAAATGCTGTGCAGCTAGCGCCATTCGACGGCCAGCACCGCGGTTCCTGGTGTGTCCGCTGTGCCGTGTGTGTGATCATTGCTTGTACAGCCCTCTCGCAGTGTCCGGAGCAAGTATGGTGGGTCTGACACATCGGTGTCAATGTGTTCTTTTTTCCATTTCCAGGAGTGTATATTCTAGTCAGGTTCAAATGGCTCGGAGCACTATGGGACTTAACGTAAGGTCATCAGTCCCCTAGAACTTAGAACTACTTAAACCTAACTAACCTAAGGACAACACACAACACACAGCCATCACGAGGCAGAGAAAATCCCTAACCCCGCCGGGAATCGAACCCTGGAACCCGGGTGCGGGAAGCGAGAACGCTACCGCACGACCACGAGATGTGGGCTTCTAGTCAGGCGACCTTGTTGGTAGATAGTACTACTTGAATTTAATAATTTCCACAAAAGGCTGTTTGTGTTTGGGGCTGGTTGCTTACTGTGTGGGAATAGGCTTTCCTATGCAGTTTCAACATGAACTCTGTTGAATCTTCATTAAGCGCTAACAGGAAAGAAAATCACCGGGAAAAGTTAGCCACAAAGGAAGTAGGACCTCCCAGACCAGGTCTTTTGTCTGAGAAAGTGACGAAATCAATTAAGCGTGACTGCAAGTGAAAATGTAACAAAGAAATATATAATAAGCGTAAGCTGTGTTGTTGGCACCAAGAAAGAATGCCTGATTTTCAGCTCAGAGGTCAATTTGTTAACTAATACATGAATATTATGGATTTTGTAAATTTGTCCAAAAAAATAAAAAAGCATGAAAGCTCCCACTTACACAAATATGCGAAACAGAGAGTAGCGAAAGCTGAAACATTATTTCGTTCTTGCCATAAACTGTAAGTAATTATGTACAAAACAACAAAATTTCATAAAAACAATTCTTCTTTATTTCAGGAAAGTTGTGCATGTCATTGTTATTATTATTACTATTACTCTTATTACTATTATTATTGACGTTGGCTGAAGTTGTATAAATATGCTGATAAGCATAATTGTTTTACAGCAGATGCTATTAATTTCGCGGTCTCATATTTATCTGAATTTAAAAATTTGTGAACATCCAGAATGTATAGCTACGAGTCGCCACTGTTTGTATCATCTATAAAGAGAACAATTTTCCAGTCGTCGGTCATGTTTAACGGCAGATCACTGATGTACATCAAGAAAAGCAACGGATTCAGAACCCAACGATATCTCGTGTTCTGTATATTTAGCTCGAATTATATGCGTAGAAAACTAAAAATGATTTAATCAGAATTCCTCGACCGCGCTCTAGAATGCGTTTAGATTCTTGTTGGCTTTCTGATTCTTAAAAAATAACTCGGTTCATCGTTATGGATCTCTGACTGCCAGCAAAAGAAATACACGTCGAAGCACCAATTCCGCACCCTAGCGCAAAAGGCTTGCTTCCTATATCCTCACGAGGGCTACTGTTCGACATTTCGTTTCACGAGCTCCAAGTAGCTCCACGAAATTACTTTTAACCTCTGGCTCTTTCAATCAGCCAGTCTCAGACTGAGGACGACTCTGAGAGTGATCACTAGCAGAAGGAGACTGTAGACGCCATACTCTTCCTTTACCCCACTACCAGCGAAACATTACAGTACTATACACAACCACATCATGTGTGTCTTCCTAGCCGCACACGGAGAAACGGTTCTTCCTTTACCCAGAATCGCACATCTGTCAAGCTTATGCCTGACAGGACATATGTGGATCACGTCAACTCGTCGACTATGCCTTTAGTCTCTCTCAGCAATGACAACGAAAAGAAGATTTAAAACGAGTCACGGATTTTCCCAACTTTCGCCAGACTTTAGTATGCAGTTTGTTTTGTTTCTGGTCACAAAAAACAACTGGGTCGTACGCGCCCAAGTCAAAACTATAGAACACAAACACAGAGACGAGGGAAACGACTATACGTGAGCCGGCCACGCTGGCCGAGCACTTCTAGGCGCTTTAGTTCGGAACCGCGCGACTGCTACGGTCGCAGGTTCGAATCCTGCTTCGGGCATGGATGTGTGTGAAGTCCTTAGATTAGTTAGGTAAGTAGCTCTAAGTTCTAGTGGACTGATAACCTCAGATGTTACGTCCCATGGTGCTCAGAGCCATTTGAACCATTTTTGACTATACGTCAGTCCCAATGGACAGAATAGAAGACAGCTAAAACGTGGAAAAAGGGCTAAAAAAAAACATACAAAAATGGAGATCAAAAATTGGAAATTAAACGGCCTTCGCCATATTGCTTCGGCGGATAAAAAGTAAAACGCGGTCGACAGCCCGCGCGTCATTCGCTAAAACGGTTGATGAATGAGATGGCAAACCCAAGCTGGAACGTAAATTGCTAAAAAAAATGGCATTCCAGCAGAAAGTGACGGACAGTTAAAATTTGGGCGAAATGCGTACAAGGTGGTGGGGCAGCGCCACTGAGCAAATGTTGTTGTTGTTGTGGTCTTCAGTCCTGGGACTTGTTTGATGCAGCTCTCCATGCTATTCTGTCCTGTGCAAGCTTCTTCATCTCCCAGTACCTACTGCAACCTACATCCTTCTCAATCTGCTTAGTGTATTCATCTCTTAGTCTCCCTCTACGATTTTTACCCTCCACGCTGCCCTCCAATGCTAAATTTGTGATCCCTTGACGCCTTAGGACATGTCCTACCAACCGATCCCTTCTTCTAGTCAAGTTGTGCCACAACTTCTGTTCTCCCCAATCCTATTCAATACCTCCTCATTAGTTACGTGATCTATCCACCTTATCTTCAGCATCTTCTATAGCACCACATTTCGAAATCTTCTATTCTCTTCTTGTCCAAACTAGTTATCGTCCATGTTTCACTTCCATACATGGCTACACTCCATACAAATACTTTCAGAAATGACTTCCTGACACTTAAATCTATACTCGATGTTAACAAATTTCTCTTCTTCAGAAACGCTTTCCTTGCCATTGCCAGTCTACATTTTATATCGTCTCTACTTCGACCATCGACGACGGCTAAAAAGGCAGTGCCCAATACACAGCCGAGTTACAATAATTTCCTTCCGGCGGGAGCGCCGAGAGGAGGTTGTCTACGGTGCCGCGAGAGGCTTAATAAGCAGAAGCCGTGAAGGGAGGACCATTGGCGATGCCAAACGGACACCACCTCCTGACAGGTGGCAACACAGAGATCATTGGAGGAAATACAGGAACTAGCAGGCTGAGGTGCGAGGACTGAAGCCTTGGCAGCAGAATCAGCAGCCTCGTTTCCTAGCAGACCGACATCACCAGGGACCCACAGAAACGTGACATTGGCTCCACTAAGAGGGAGCAAGTGACAGTTTTCCTGGACCCGCTGCACTAAGGGATGAGGAGGTGGATGTAACAATTGCTGTTCTAGAACGATGCTTCTCGAGCATTTTTGATAAACAGAGGTTCTGAGTTTTATGAGCCTATTGAATTACTTACGAGAGCACCAACCGTCGAGTCGTGGCGTTGGTATAACGGGCCAATATGCATTTATTACTTTTGAATTTCTTTTCTTTTTTTTTTGCCACTCTACCATCGAGCACTAGTGTGATTGTTGTCCAATCCCCGTAGAAGGTCTTGGTAACATTTCCATATGAAAAACACAGTAAACGTACAGAAATGAAAGAAGATCCTGACCGGTTATGAGCTGTTGATTAACAACGCGATCACTTCTGCTATCGAAATGAGTCTATCTTTAACACAGCAGATAAGAACCAAGGCCCGTCCCACAAATAGGGGACACAGCTGCTTTCTGTTAATGGTTCAAAATCAATATAATTACAATGTACATTATTTGAATGAGTTGTAGGTCGGTATGACTTCACTGCGTTCCGCAGCTCGTGGTTGTGCGCTAGCGTTCTCGCTTCCCCCCTCCCTCCCCCCCCCCCCCCCTCCCGGGTTCCCGGGTTCGATTCCCGGCGGGGTCAGGGATTTTATCTGCCTCGTGATGACTGGGTGTTGTGTGCTCTAGTTAGGTTTAAGTAGTTCTAAGTTCTAGGGGACTGTTGACCATGGATGTTAAGTCCCATAGTGCTCAGAGCCATTTGAACCGTTTTGAACTTCACTGCGATACTTGCATAAATGTGTTGATAAATAAATATTCCTTTCATCATTATGATTATTATGACTATTACTATCGCTCTCTGAAGCAAGATAATTCGTTGTAATGATACCAGTCTTTGATGGATGATCAGCAAAAATTGACGACGAAACTTGAACGGTATATCGTCAGACATGATCTTTTGCTGACGCCACTGCTCACGCTTGACCTTCAACGATTCGTAAAACTTTGAACCTAGAGTTGTCGGAAACCCTTGACAAGCACATCGTACTAGAGCAGCATTTGTTAAGTGCGTACAGGGTTGTGTTGGGTTGTTTTTGGGGGAGGAGACCAAACAGCGAGGTCATCGGTCTCGCCGGCCGGGGTGGCAGAGCGCTTCTAAGCGCTACAGTCTGGAACCGCACGACCGCTACGGTCGCAGGTTCAAATCCTGCCTCGGGCATGGATGTGTGTGATGTCTTTAGGTCAGTCAGGTTTAAGTAGTTCTAAGTTCTAGGGGACTGATGACCTTAGAAGTTAAGTCCCATAGTGCTCAGAGCCATTTGAACCATTTGGTCATCGGTCTCATCGGATTGGGAATGACGGGGAAGGAAGTCGGCCGTGGCCTTTCAAAGGGACCTTTCCGACATTAGCCTGGAACGATTTAGGGAAATCACGGAAAACCTAAATCAGGCTGGCCGGACGCGAGATTGAACCATCGTCCTCCCGAATGCGAGTCCAGTATGCTAAACACGCGCCACCTTGCTCGGTCAGTACGTCCAGGTACTACGCTCTTACGAAAGATGAGCATTAGTTAGATAGCAGTTCCTGGGAAGTTCTGCATCTCAAACATAACAACTTTTCCTTTGATTCTATTTTTTGAATTATACATCTCACAATGAGCCTTGATTAAGTAATCTTATTGATCAGAGAATGTGTGTGTGTGTGTGTGTGTGTGTGTGTGTGTGTGTGTGTGTGTGTGTAGTTATTTTCCTCTTCGTTACTCCCTCGCTTACCCTTTCTCGCTATTTTTCAGTCCTCTGTTACTTCACTGCTTCTTCTGTATTTCTGTTAATTCTGTCAGTTCCATTTCCATTGCAAAACCGTATGCTATTTCTTTACCAGTGACTGCAGTTCTGAGACCGATATCAACTGTTAATGGCACTACTGATCGAAGCCCTCCGGGCACATGGGCAGTATTGTCCTTAAGAAGCTGTTATGGAAACGGTCACAACAGAGAAAAATCGATAGGATTTCAGCTTAACGGAAGAACTTAATAAGCGCCGCAAGAGGCCATTTCTCACGTAAAGACGATAACAGCAAACTACATCAGAACATGTGATTGGTTTTCTGGACTCTCCTTCATCCTATCAGGCTACCCTTGGCACTCGAAGAAAAAAAAGTTGACAAAATGTGAAGAAAATGTGGAAACAGTAAAATCGATCAGTTAAGAGAAATCTTCCACGATGTTAAAATAATCAAAGGCTTCTGGACATCCTTCAGAGGTGCGAATCGTTTAACTTCTTTAACCAGGTCAGAGGTCAGTCTATATTAAGACTCTCTGACTCTGTAGAATTAAAAGGATTACCAGTAAAACATGTCTCGACAAAGGCTAAGACGGAACAAACGTTATGAGTGGCGAATCAGTGGAGTGTAAAAATGAATCAAGTGAGGTGAGGTAGCCATATATGAGGGGGAGAGGGTTTCCCACTTCATGTATTTGAAGTATGATTCCATGACTATAGTTATGCCCCTCAGATGAGCATCACATATTAACATAATGTATAGTTCAAATGGCTCTAAGCACTATGGGAATTAACATCTGAGACCATCAGTCCCCTAGACTTCGAACTACTTAAACCTAACTAACCTAAGAACATCATACACATCCATTCCCGAGTCAGGATTCGAACCTAGAACCGTAGCAGCCGCGTGGTTCCAGACTGAAGCGCCTAGAATTGCTCGGCCACAGTGGCCGGCAATATAATGTATACGGGGACACAAAATAAAACGTTTCTGTACAAGATCTGCTGAAGTCAGCTCCTTTGGATACGTACTGCATCGCGAGGTCATTGCGTTGTCTCTGAAGGGTACGTTTTTGAATAAAGCACATTCAACAAAATAAACAGATCTCTAGAGGGACCGTTTGGATTAAAACACCTTCTAAGAATTAAACTGTTAGATCAGAGTTTGATTGTCACATCCCAGTGTGTCTTGTTCTATTTGCGCAAATCCAATTCACACTACCCGCGAAGGCTGATACGAGCGATCGTAAAATATATTTTCCATTCACAGTCGCTCCCATCAACCATCATGACGAATGTCAACCTGATTAATAATAGGGTCATTCCACATGAAGTGGACAAATTTTAGGTATCATCCAAAACTTTATTTAAAATTGAAATTTTATAATAGTAAAACTTGGAAATTTGTGGTAAGGTCTTAGGGAACCAAACTGCTGTGGTCATCGGTCACTAAGCTTACACACTACGTAATCTAACTTAAACTAACTTACGATAAGGACCACACACATTCACACACACATCCAGGACTCGAACCTCCGACGGGGGAAGCCGTGCGGACCGTGACAAGACGCCTTATAGCAGTACGGTACTAGATCTTAGTCACGGTGGTGAGTAAGAAACGTAATTAATATGCGTACGACTGATACAAATGACGATTTACTATCGAGCGTAAGAGCATACATGGAATGCAACCGACACGTTACAAGTCATCGAGCAGACTGTTAAACCAAAGAGTCCACACAGTAACCTGCTGCCGGGAACACGAGACGTATTTTTCCGTCGTGGCAGCGGTGTTATTAGTCGTGTCCCCTCAGGCCTAATCCAACGGAGATATCTGAATCTGATGCACAACTTACTGTGTCATTCACCATTTCCGTGCTATATTAGGTCAAAGCTGTGTATAATATCAGTTGTGACGCTTTTTCAACCATTTTGTTATTGTAGCAATGTTTGCGCAAACGAGGTTTTAGGTAGCGCCTCTTAGTAGTTCTACAGAGATGTCATTGTCACTAGTTCTACCGAACTGCACTTCGTAAGTGTATTTTAGATGTAATAAATATGTACACATATCATCAATATTGTACATATATTGATGTCATGTGCTGTATTTATATCTATTTATTCCTATTTCATGAGAAAGTGCAAATCTTTTTCTCCTAGAAAAGATTTTGTTTGTCTTGGAGACCCTATGAACAACACTAAAAATATAATCTTGAAAATACTATTGTCAGAAACTAACAAACCATCAATTAAACAATTATATTTCGTATAACAAACGTATTAATAGTGTTTTTGCGTGCAGCAGTACACTTGATAGATTTCCATCACAACTAACTTCCTTTATTCTCAACAAAACAAAAACCCTTCTTTCTGTGCTTGCAGAAATAACTTGTTCTTCTTCCTGCCAGACATCGCTAATTTGACCCCTTACTGTTTAAGTTTTAAGCTTGTTTTGACCATGATGACTGAAATGGTTGAAGTTAGAAGAAACCTGCGGCACCTGCCAACTTTTTGGAGCGAATATTAATATTTTCAAATCTTGGTAGTTGCAAAAACTCAAATATTTTTCTTCAACTCACTTAGCAGTAGGTCATCATAATCTGCACAGCACTGGAACTGTTGATCATTGGAATTTTTCTGTACAGATGTTTTGTCTTAACCTCAGCAGAAACTGAAAATTGTCTACAAATTTCAGGATGTACAGGACAAAACTTAAGCTTTATTAAATTCCTGAATCTAATTTCGGAACTTTCTTTTATTTTAAAGGAGAATGGCCAACATTTGACAAACTTGGATTAAAATTCTCTGCAATTTCCGGTTACTCATGACCATAAGCATCTGAAACCTTTGATAAGAATAACAGAATATTCAATTTCTTACGAACTCGTTCTGACATATTGAGTACTTTTTTTATATATTTCTAATTAAGCCGCTCTTCCTTTTCCTGGTGCATGTAAGCCGTTTCAAAAATGGTTCATATGGCTCTGAGCACTATGGCCCTTAACATCTGTAGTCATTAGTCCCCTAGAACTTAGAACTACTTAAACCTAACTAACCTAAGGACATCACACACATCCATGCCCGATGTAAGCCCTTTTTAATGCAAAATAATTCCAACAGTGAATTTGCAAAAAAAAGAAGCTAATTGAGAATTAAGAGTCCATGAAAACAACTAATTGTGTGATGTAGTAAGTCAGGGCCTACATCTGCGTCCAACTGTCTTGCAAACAATAATTTAAGATGGACATCATACACTGTAAAGCCTTTAAGCTACCTATTAAATAAACCAATTCCATTTTATTGCATGCTTGAGAAATAAATTGGCAACATATTGACCAGTATCTCCTTGGAGTTCAAGGTATATCACTGCAGTCTTGCTATACACTGAAATCCGCACAGCTGTAGCTTCATGCTAGAGGAGCCAGAACAACATGGCGTATCCCATTGATAGAGTGGAGTATCATGTCGCAATTTGTTTTCCACATTTTGAGGGGGAACAATACTGCGACAATCCATGCTCATTTGACGAAAGTGTATGGCAACAATCCACCATTAATGGAACAGTGCTTAGGTGACACAAACACTTCCAGTGTAGCAGAACAAGGCTGAATGGCAAAGAACGAAGTGGCCGAGGAGGGCAACTGCCATTGGGGTAAAGTGTCAGCGGAGCGTACTACCAAAATCAACTGATGAGGTTGTGGGAGGTTGTCAAGATGAAGTGCAAGAAACTTTCCAACATGGTATATTTGCTTCATAAAGCATACCAACTCATTATGCACTGGATTTCATCATACACGTTGCTTCTTTATGCTGTACAATTCTGCCTCACTTCCCTGTATTCTTTTGACAAGGCAGCCAGTGACTTCTTCCATTTCCTTCAGATGAAGGAACCATTGCGTTCAGGCATTTCCAGAAAGACAAAGAGGTGATTTTCATGCTGGAACATTTCTTGAACCCAAAAGTGCAGACACATACAGCTGTTGGGAACGATGTGTTTCACTGACGGATGAATTTGTAAAGAAGGGCTAACACACACATCAATTATACCCCTAACGACCATGCTGCCGTCGACAATTGAAACACAATTGGGTGGGGGGTGGGTCTGGAAACAAATGTGTGTGGTACTTGAAGAAGTACGTCTGTACAATTATCTACGGGTGAGTGGAAGCTTGCTCTCCTTCGAGAATTGGCCGGTCGGTGTGGCCGAGCGGTTCTAGGCGCTACAGTCTGGAACCGCGCGACCGCTACGGGCGCAGGTTTGAATCCTGCCTCGGACATGGTTGTGTGTGATGTCCTTAGGTTAGTTAGGTTTAAGTAGTTCTCAGTTCTAGGGGGACTGATGACCTCATAAGTTAAATTCAAATGGCTCTGAGTACTATAGGACTCAACTGCTGTGGTCATCAGTCCCCCAGAACTTAGAACTACTTAAACCTAACTAACCTAAGGACATCACACACATCCATGCCGGAGGCAGGATTCAAACCTGTGACCATAGCGGTCACGCGGTTCCAGACTGTAGCGCCTAGAACCGCACAGCCACTCCAGTCGGCAGAAGTTAAGTCCCATAGTGCTCAGAGCCATTTGAACCATTTGAACCTTCGAGAATTATAACCAAAATATTTGTCATTTTTTAATCAAATAACACACTGACAGATATTAACTTTTGGTGGGTGTAACCTTCCTCTCAACTTCGTGCATCCAGCCAGAGTATGTCTGGAGACATGTAATCCACTACGTACGTATGTCCAGTACTTGAAGAAGTATATTTGTATAATCATCTGTTAGTGAGTGATATACCGTTCTTTTTTTAACTATTTCCATCCTGGATGCCCATTGCCTTAATACACTGTCCAGTCACACTAATGTCACCACTTGTCAGAAGCCTGGGTGTTGTCCTCAAGGATAGATGCACACATGCGTTGAACCATTGTGGCTTTGAAACTGACGAGATCACCCAGGAAATGCAATGAAAACATTCCCCATACCATAACCCTTCCTCCTCCGGCCTGGACCCTTGCGACGAATGTTCCAGGGTGTTTGCTTTCAGATGTTTCACGCCGTACACGACAACGGCCGTCTGCTTGACGGAGCAGAAACGTGATTCGTCTGAAAATGCCACCTGCCACGATTCACCGATGGTTGCTGTTGTTGAGGAGACATTGCTGGCAGTCCCAGGGCTCATACGGGCTGTCACGTCTATTCGCCAGAACGCATCGCAGTCATCATTCACCCCTGCCATCCGTGGCCCGTATTGCATCACATTTACTTGGCGCTGGTTTTCGATAGCGCTATTTTGCTGTGCACGGTATACTTTAACCACGGCGGCACACAAACAGTTTCAAAACTTAGCCACTTCAGACTTTCTTCCAAGCTTGGTCCAAAAGCCAGTTATCATGCCCTTTTGGATTATGGCCACAGTATGACAACGACCTCACTGATTTACGCATTCCCCCGACACGCTTAACATACTCTCCACTGTTAGTGCTGCCGCCAGTCCTCTGTAAGCGATTACAGTGTGGCACACTGATGTCGAACATAGGCAACTGTCACATTAATGTGACTGGATAGTGTAATATTTTGGTTATGAACAGATGCAAATGAAAAGTAAAAATACTAGCAAACAAACAAAATTACAAAATCTGAAAACGCTGAAATCTCTGGCACCTATACTCTATACTAATACATTAAAGACAAGTTGTTTAACATTGTTACCAAAAACCTCGAAAAGTAGTTGACCGTATGAAACTTCCTGGAAGATTAAAACTGTGTGCCAGATCGAGACTCGAACTCGGGACCCGACTAGGCGCGCAGTCCGGAACCGCGCGACTGCTACGGTCGCAGGTTCGAATCCTGCCTCGGGCATGGATGTGTGTGATGTCCTTAGGTTAGTTAGGTTTAAGTAGTCCTGAGTTCTAGGGGACTGATGACCACAGTCCCATAGTGCTCAGAACCATTTGAAACATTCTGGACCCGAGTTCGAGTCTCGGTGCAGCACACGGTTTTAATCTGCGAGGAAGTTTCATATCAGCACAAACTCCGCTGCCGAGTGAAAATCTCATTTTGGAGTATCTGACCGATTTACTTCAAATTTTTACACCATGCTCTAATAAATTGTCGGACGGACGTCAGATACTTATTTTTTAACGGTATATGATATTTAAATTTATATGTAATAGATAAATGTGGAACACTGTCAAAAAAAATCTTGAAAGGTTCTTGACCAATTTACTTCAGTTTTTTTCAAACCCTAATCTAATAATCGTTCAGACGGACATGGACTACATATTTTTAGGATAGCGTACCTCAGTCGGTAGAAACGGAACGCATGTAGGATCACTTTTTTTGTCCGTCTGTGTGCCTGTCTGTCTGTCCTACCTTTTTTCCTAGAAACCCTTAGACGTATTACGTTCAAATTGACGTTACTTACTGAGGTCTATTGTCCCTTGGCGGTGTAAAATATTGATGCTTCTTAGTCAATGCAATCAAAAACCAGACTATTTATGTCACGCATTTTTATACTCGCAAACTCACTCATCAAAAACCTACAAGGTACTTCCCGTTGGCCTAGAATCATAAAATTTGGCAAGAAGCAAGGTTTCACAGTAAAATCAAAGGAAAAATCCTGAAACTGTAAATCTGTAGTTATATCGCACGAAAAAATTTTTGTCATTTGTTATCGCGCTGTCTGTCTGTCCGTCTGTTTGCTAAAACTCCTTTCTCTCAGGAACGATTAAAAGTATCACGTTGAAATTTGTGTCATGTACTAAGGTCTATTGGTCCCTTGGCGAAGTAAAACATTGCAACTTGTAAGTCAATACAATCAAACGATACGACCATTTACGTCACATATTTTGTTATTCACAAACTTACTCGTCAAAACTTGTAGGGTACTTGCCGTTGACGTAGAATGATGAAATTCGGCAAGAAGCAAGGTGTCACATTACAAGCAAAGGAAAAACAATTCGAAAATTGTTAATTTGTAAATATACCACACGAAAAAAGAGTCTATCGTCGTTTATTATTCAGCGTCAAGCTTGAAATCTGATCAATAGTACTTCTCCATCCACGTTGACTGGGTCGCAATGCTAAAAGTCAAACATCGGGCGAGGAATGGCTTTATTGCTCATATGGCGCGTTTGGAAAATTATCCATCGTCACATACCCAGGCGCGATTAATGCACATAGATACGGCGTACCAAGTCGTGTGTGAAAGATAAATTCACAGACAGCTTGAAACGCTATATCTACGTGTAGCAATCGCTCCTGTAAATCTGACGATAAATAAAGTCCAAAGCGATTCACATGAGCTATAAAGTCATTCCTTAACTGAAATTTGACTTTCACCATTACCATCCAGTCAGCCTGAGTTGAGAACTATTGATTACTATAATATAGGGCGTCTGCGTCCTGTATGACTTTGTCACATTTTGTTACTGACATTAAAACATTCTCCAAAATCTTGGAATCCCTTGGACTGATATCTTGCAAGTATCAATGTCGATAACAGGCAAAAATTATCGAGGGCCTCGACTCTCGAAATGGACGAACTGTGTACATACACTGATCAGCCAGAACATTATGACCACCGACCTACCGTCGATATAAACGCTTCTACGGAAAAGCAGCGTCACTTGGCGAGGAATGATTGCTAGTCAGACATGCACGGTACCTTTTGTATCAGTGGGCGTGCTGTCCGTATGTAGAATGGGGAAGGCGCGGGATCCATTTGAGTTTGAACGAGAGCAGATTGTGAAGGCCAGAGGCTGGGCATGAGCGTTTCGGAAACTGCACGATTTGTCGGGCATTCGAGGATTGTTGTGCTGTCTTCAACACTTCGCGAAACCAAGGTGAAACCACGTCCAGACGTCGCGGGATTGGCCGGGCACCCCTCATTACAGATGTCGGACGTCGTAGAGGCTGGGCAGACTGGTAAAAAAGGACAGGTGGCGAACTGTAGTGGAAATAACACCGACTTTAATGGTGGGAAGAGTACGTGTGTGTGTGCACACGGTACACCGAACACTCCTAACAATGAGCCTCCGCAGCCGACGACCCAAGCGTGTGCCAATGTTAACACCACGACTTCGGCAACTACGACTTAATTGAGCACGTGACCACTGGCATTGGACGTCGTCGGCGCAGTGGCAGAGCGTTGCAAGCCCTGTTAAACCTCAATATTTTCTTCATAATACTGGTAGGAGGGCGCGAATCCGTTGAGGGGAACAGCTCCTTGACTCCTGTACTGCAGGAAGGACAGAAGCTGGCGGCAGCTCCATTAGGCTCTGGGAAACATTCACATGAGCATCCGATGGTCCAGTATGACTGTCAATGAGTATTGTACACTGGCTGAAGACCACGTATAGCCCTTCATGACGATCATGTTTTCCTATGGCAGTGGCATTTTTCAACAAGATAAAGGGCCACGTCACAAGGACAGGAGCACGATGGAGTGGTTCGAGGAACACAGTGGCGAGTTCCAGTTGCAATGCATGTAAACCATTAGACAAATTTTTTCTCCCATATACATTCTTTCTCCTTGCATTTAATTTAAACATACAGTGTATACAAAGTAATGTTCTGTTTTGTTTTCTTCATCACAATCAGTTTTACAGCAAACGGGAAAGTTGTATTTGTGGCTTATGGGTTTTTGATTAGAAGACTACAACGGAATACGAATCAACAAAACTTTGTAATTCTACCCATTCTTAGATTAAAACTAAGCGATATACTGTCATTGAAGTTACGATTCTCTGAGAGTCATCAGCTGGCGAGATCTCTCTCATATCCTGTATATCAATGATCCCAACTTCAGTTCTCAATCAATAACAAACAGGGCTCATCAGAGAGAGAAGAGAAGAGGAGATGGACAAGAAGGGTCAAGGAAATGTACATGGAGGAGAAGGACAGAGAAATGGAGGGGAGAGGAGAGATAGGGGGGGGGGGGTAAGTGGCACACAGAGAGGGGTGAAGCAGAAGATGGAGAAATTGTGGGGGGGGGGCAAGGGGGAGGAGATGGACAGAGATTCAGAGAAGGTGTTTGGGTTGTATATCTAGTTCCCATACGTATTTAGCAATTGGGAAGCAATGTCGCGTTTGATAGCATCAAATATGAAAACAATTTCCAAGTATCTGATATTAGTATTTTATACACTCCTGGAAATTGAAATAAGAACACCGTGAATTCATTGTCCCAGGAAGGGGAAACTTTATTGACACATTCCTGGGGTCAGATACATCACATGATCACACTGACAGAACCACAGGCACATAGACACAGCCAACAGAGCATGCACAATGTCGGCACTAGTACAGTGTATATCCACCTTTCGCAGCAATGCAGGCCGCTATTCTCCCATGGAGACGATCGTAGAGATGCTGGATGTAGTCCTGTAGAACGGCTTGCCATGCCATTTCCACCTGGCGCCTCAGTTGGACCAGCGTTCGTGCTGGACATGCAGACCGCGTGAGACGACGCTTCATCCAGTCCCAAACATGCTCAATGGGGGACAGATCCGGAGATCTTGCTGGCCAGGGTAGTTGACTTACACCTTCTAGAGCACGTTGGGTGGCACGGGATACATGCGGACGTGCATTGTCCTGTTGGAACAGCAAGTTCCCTAGCCGGTCTAGGAATGGTAGAACGATGGGTTCGATGACGGTTTGGATGTACAGTGCACTATTCAGTGTCCCCTCGACGATCACCAGAGGTCTACGGCCAGTGTAGGAGATCGCTCCCCACACCATGATGCCGGGTGTTGGCCCTGTGTGCCTCGGTCGTATGCAGTCCTGATTGTGGCGCTCACCTGCACGGCGCCAAACACGCATACGACCATCATTGGCACCAAGGCAGAAGCGACTCTCATCGCTGAAGACGATACGTCTCCATTCGTCCCTCCATTCACGCCTGTCGCGACACCACTGGAGGCGGGCTGCACGATGTTGGGGCTTGAGCGGAAGACGGCCTAACGGTGTGCGGGACCGTAGCCCAGCTTCATGGAGACGGTTGTGAATGGTCCTCGCCGATACCCCAGGAGCAACAGTGTCCCTAATTTGCTGAGAAGTGGCGGTGCGGTCCCCTACGGCACTGCGTAGGATCCTACAGTCTTGGCGTGCATCCGTGCATCGCTGCAGTCCGGTCCCAGGTCGACGGGCACGTGCACCTTCCGCTGACCACTGGCGACAACATCGATGTACTGTGGAGACATCACGCCCCACGTGTTGAGCAATTCGGCGGTATGTCCACCCGGCCTCCCGCATGCCCACTATACGCCCTCGCTCAAAGTCCGTCAACTGCACTTACGGTTCACGTCCACGATGTCGCGGCATGATACCAGTGTTAAAGACTGCGATGGAGCTCCGTATGCCACGGTAAACTGGCTGACACTGACGGCGGCGGTGCACAAATGTTGCGCAGCTAGCGCCATTCGACGGCCAACACCGCGGTTCCTGGTGTGTCCGCTGTGTCGTGCGTGTGATCATTGCTTGTACAGCCCTCTCGCAGTGTTCGGAGCAAGTATGGTGGGTCTGACATACTGGTGTCAATGTGTTCTTTTTTCCAGGAGTATAGTTGATTTTATAAACTGGTACCCGTGGTCTAGGGGTGTGGCACGGTAGCTCAACTTTTATGTCTGTGGGGCGGTTGGCCTCTGTAATAAGAAAAATAAGTGAGGTATTTAGCAATCAGCTCGAATCAGTGTCATGTGACGTCTGTCCATACCAAATTCCAGCAAATACGATAATAATGAAGGAAGAGAAAGGGGTAGCGTCTTTAACTAGTAATGAAAATATTTTTGAGACTCAGGTATGAAACCCGTCACTGGCTAAATTCTGAATAAAAGTTATCAGCAGTAACAGCGGAGGACTTAAGAAGTTACCCTCATTCTGCCAACGGTCTTGTCAAAGAGAACGGAAGAGCAGACAGAGATTCAGGGCACTCTATTGCCTTTGGGTTGGGAAAACTGCCCCTAAAAGGCGGAAGAATAAGCAATGATCAACGGCATGATGATGCAGAAGACAATGGAAACCACTGCATTAAAGACACATAATACGTATCTACAGGACATGTGGCGTGAAACTGAAAAAGTGTCGTGATGATCTCTCCATTGGCAAAAGATTCAGGACTAGCCCTCATTCGGTTCTCCAGGAGCATACTGCCAAGGGGAAGGTGACGTTGATAAAAAGATTGAATAGCCATCGAAAGGGTAACGTTCCATGGTCCGGCACGTGAAATGTAACGAGTTTGAACCTAATAGATAACCTAGAAAATATGAAAAGGGAAATGCAGATGCTCAATCTACATATAGTGGGGTCAGTGAAGTGAAACGTAAAGGAGATGAGGATTTCTGGTCAGACGAATATGTGGTAACATCAATAGCAGCAGAAAATGAGGAGTAGGTTTCGATATGAATGGGCAGGAGGCCAGAGAGGGAGCTACTGTGAACATATCAGTGATAGGGTTGTTCTCATCAGAATCGACAGCAAACGTACACCTATAATTACAGTTCAGGTATACATGCAGATGTTGCAAGCAGAGGATGAGTAATACAGAAAATGTAGGAGGATAGTGAACAGGTACTTCAGTAACTAAAGGGATATGAAAATCTTATAGTCATGAGGGCCTGGAATGTAGTTGCAGGAGAGGGAGTAGAAGAAAGAGTGCGGGAGAACATGGGCTTGGTAGTAGGAACGAGAGAGGACTAAAACTAATTGAGTTCTAAACAAATATCAGTAATAGCGAATTCTCTATTCAAGAATCACAAGAGGAGGAGGTAACTTGGCAAAGGCTGGGAGGTACGGGAAGATTTCATTTAGATTACATCATGGTCAGGCAGGGATTCCAAAATCAGATATTGGATTGTAAGGAATACCCAAGGGCAGATATAAACTCAGATCTAAATTTAGTAATGATGAAGAGTAGGCTGAAGTTTCAGAGACGATTCAGGAAGAATCAGTGAGCAAAGAAGTGGTATATGGAAGGACCAAGGAATGAACGGTTACGCTTGAAGTTCTCTGAGTCTACAGATTCTATTGATACTACAGTAACGAATAGCTCAACAGGTAGTTCATTTGTAGATGAATGGACATCTCGAAAAATGGAAATCACAGAAGTTGGACAGAAAGTCACAGGTACAAGTAAGGTAACTGCAAAGAATGCATGGGTAACAGAACAAATACTTCAGCTGATCGACGAAAGAAGGAAGTAAAAAAAAAAAAAAAAATTGCATGGAAATTCAGGAATACAGAAATGTAAGTCACAAAGGAATGAAGTACCGGGAAATAAGAAGTGCAGGAAAGCCAATGAAAATTAGCTGCACGAAAAATGTGAATAAATCAAAACAGAAATGGTGCTTGGAAGGACTGAATAAACATATTAAAAACTCAGAACAACCTTCGGTGAAATGAAAAGCAATGGCAGTAACATTAAGAGTGCAATGGGAATTCCACTGTTAAATGCAGAGGAGATAGTGGATAGGTGAAAAGAGAACATTGAAGGCCTCTACGGGGTATGTCGTTACATCGTTACAGAAGAAGAAACAAGAGTTGACAGAGGAGAAAGAGGGGATCCGGTATTAAAATAAGAATTTGAAAGAGCTTTGTACAATTTAAGATCAAATAAGGCATAAAAGATAGATGAAATTCCATCGAAATTTGTAAAACAATTGGGGGAATTGGTAATAAAATGACTATTCGCGTTAGTGTAGAATGTGTGAGACTGACGATACATCATCAGACTTTCGGAGAAACATCATACACTCAATTCCTAAGGCTGCTAAAGCCAACAAATGGAAGCATTATCGTACCGTTAAATTAAGAGCTCCTTCATCCAAGTTGATGACATGAAAAACATACAGAAAAATGGAAAAGAAAATTGAGGATCTGTTAGATTACCATCAGTTTGGCTTTAGGAAAGGTAATCGCACTAGAGAGGCAGTTCAGCCGTTGTGACTATTAGTAAAAAGGAAGACTGAAGAAAAATCAAGACAAATTCATAGAATTTGCCGACCTGGAGAAAGTATTCGACGGTGCTCATAAAATAGAGCAAGATGGTCGAAATTCTAAGAAAAATAGGGGTACGTTTTAGGGAAAGATAATATACAGCACAACATGTGAAAGAACCAGGAGGAAACAGTAAGACTGGAAGAACAGGAACTAAGTGCTCAGATTCAAAGCAATGTAAGACAGGGATGTAGTTTTTCGCTCCGACTATTCAAGCTATACATCTAAGAAATAGTGGCGGAAATAAAAGAAAGGTTCATTAGCCTGATTAAAATTTTAGATTAAAGGATATCAATGATAAACTGTGCTGATTACATTGCTATCCTCAGTGATAATGAAGAAGAATTACAGAATTTTTTGAATGGAATGAAGAGCCTAATGAGTACAGAATATGGATTGAGAGAGAATTAATGATAGACGAAAGTAACGAATAGTAATAGAAATGAGGAAAGTAAGAAAGTTAACATCATAAATGATCTCAAAGCAGATGAATTTAATGAATTCTACTACTGAGGCAACAAAAAAGACATGATGGACGGAGCAAGGAGAGAATAGTAGGCTAGCACTGGCAAAAACGGTATTCCTGGCCAATAGAAGCCCTCTAGTATCACACATGAACCTTAATTTGAGGAAAAAGTTCTGAGAATGTAGGTTTGGAGAACAGCATAGTAATTAATCATGGACTGTGAAAAAACTGGAACGGAAGAGAAGTGTAGCATTTGTGAAGTGTGCAACAGAAGAATTTTGAAATCTGGGTGGACTGGTAAGGTAAATAATGAGAAGATTCACTGCTATATATATGTATAGGGGGGTCAATTGATTTTATGCATTTAAGGAAATGGGGACAATTTTGAACAATTTCTTCATGGCTGATTTCATTAATTAAGCACCCCAAAACTATGATAGGCTAGGGAACTCATTCTAATGAAGAACCCCAACATGTTAAAGGCAAGGGAAATCACACTAATGAAACACCCCATAGGAACATCATTCTACTGCGTCCATATGGTTGTTCCTTGGTAACGCTAAAGTAGGATACAGTAAATTTTGTACAAAAATAGCTTACTTTGGCGTAACGAAAGAATTGGTGCACATTTTATACCATTTTGATGTGTCCGTCTCGGATAGTTCTAAATAAATATGAGTTCTTCCCCAATTATAATTTTTCTCAACTTCAGCGCCACCTGTCAATCGTTTAAAAAAATGTTTCAGACACAATTTGATTATTTTTTTTATGGAGAATCCTAATCTGCAATAAAAAATAGGTGTTTTCATTTAAGATTTAAAAGTTACCCCCTGCCCCACCCAAGGGGGCGGGCGCTAGAGGTCACATGTAGTACCATTTGATGTCCCCCTTTGAGTTTACGAACTTGTCTTACCCACTATTTAGACCCAGTGTATAGTTTTCGAGATAATCTCCTCCGAAACTTCAGATGAACCACCCTGTGTATGTTGTTGTTGTCTTCAGACCAGAGACTGGTTTGATGCATCTCTCCATGCTAGTCTATACTGTGCAAGCTTCTTCAGCTCCCAGTACCTACTGCAACCTATATCCTTCTGAATCTGCTTAGTTTATTCATCCCTTTGTCTCCCTCTACGATTTTTACCCTTCACGCTGCCCTCCAGTACTAAACTGGTGATCCCTTGATGCCTCAACACGTGTCCTAACAACCGATCCCTTCTTCTAGTGAAGTTGTGCCACAAATTCCTTTTTCCATTCAGTATCTCCTCATTAGTTACGTGATCCACCCATCTAATTCTCAGCATGCTTCTATAGCACCAAATTTCGAAGGCTTCTATTATTTCGTCGTCTAAACTATTTATCGTCCATGTTTCACTTCTATACATGATTACACTCCACAAAAATACTTTCAGAAACGACTTCCTGACATTTAAATCTATACTCGAAGTTAACAAATTTCTCTTCTTCAGAAACCCTTTCCTTGCCGTTGCCAGTCTACATTTTATATCATCTCTACTTCGAACATCATTTGCTCGCCAAATAGCAAAACACATTTACTACCTTAAGTGTCTCATTTCATAATCTAAATCCCTCAGCATCACCCAGTTTAATTTGACTACGTTCCATAATCGTCGTTTTGCTTTTGTTGATGTTTATCTTATATCGTCCTTTCAAGACATCATCCATTCCGTTCAGCTGCTCTGCCAGGTGCTTTGCTGTCTCTGACATAATTACAATGTCATCGGCGAACCTCAAAGTTTTTATTTCTTCTCCATGGATTTTAATTCCTACTCCCAATTTTTATTTTGTTTCCTTTTCTGCTTGCTCAATATACAGGTTGAATAACCTCGGGGATAGGCTACAATCCTGCCTGACTCCCTTTTCAAACACTGCTTCCCTCTCATGTCCCTCGACTCATATAACTGCCATCTGGTTTCTGTACGAAATGTAAGTTGCCTTTCCCTCCCTGTATTTTACCCCTGCCAAATTTAGAATTCGAAAGAGAGTATTCCAGTCAACATTCTCAAAAGCTTTCTCTAAGTCTTGTATAGACTCTCTATGTACTGCTTACACCCTTTTGCTTTCCCTTCTTCGCTTAAAACTGGGTTTCCATCTGAGCTCTTGATATTCATGCAAGTGGTTCTCTTTTCTCCTAAGGTCTTTTTACTTTTCCTGTAGGCAGTACCTATCTTACCCCTACTGATATATGCCTCTACATCCGTAGATTTGTCCTCTAGCCATCCCTGCTTAGTCATTTTGCAGTTCTGTTTATCTAATTTTTGAGACGTTTGTATTCCTTTTTGCCAGCTTCGTTTACTGCATTTTTATGTTTTCTCCTTTCATCAATTAAATTAAATATTTCGTCTGTTATCCAAGGATGTCTACTAACCCTCGTCTTTTTACCTACATGATCCTGTGCTGCTATTACTATTTCATCTCTGAAAGCTACCCATTCTTCATCTACTGTATTTATTTCCCTCAGTCTTTTCAATCGTTCCCCAATGCTCTCCCTGAAACTCTCTATAACCTCTGGTTTTGACAGTTTATCCAAGTCCCATCTTCTTAAATTACTACCTTTTTGTAGTCTCTTCAGTTTTAATCTACAGTTTATAGCCATTAGATGGTGGTGAGACTCCACATCTGCCCCTGGAAATGTCTTACAATTTAAAACCTGCTTCCTAAATCTCTGTCTTACCACTATATAATTTATCTGAAACCTTCCAGTATCTTCAGGCCTCTGCCATGCATACAATCGTCTTTCATGATTCTTGAACCAAGTATGGTATGATTTACGCTCTGTGCAAAATTCTACCAGGCAGCTTCCTCTTTCGTTCCTTACCCCTATTCCATATTCATCTACTATGTTTCCATCTCTTCCTTTTCCTACTATCGTATTCCAGTTACCCATGACTATTACATTTTCGTCTCCCTTCACTATTTGAATAATTTCATCTCATCACACATTTAATTAATATCTTCGTCATCTGTGGAGCTAGTTGGCGTATAAACTTGTACTACTGTGGTACTACTGTCTATCTTGGCCACAATAATGCATTCACTATGCTGTTTGTAGTAACTTACCCGCACTCCTATTTTTTTATTCATTATTAAACCTACTCCTGCATCACTCCTGTTCGATTTTGTATTTATAATCCTGTAGTCATCTGACGAGAAGTCTTGTTCCTCCTGCAATCAAACGTCACTAATTCCCATTATATCTAACTTTAACCTATCCATTTTCCATTACAAATTTTCTAATCGACCTGCCCGATTAAGGGACCTGACATTCCACACTCCAATCCTTAAAACACCAGCTTTCTTTCCACTGATAACGACGTCCACCTGAGTAGTCCCCGCCTGGAGATCCGAATGGGGGACTATTTTGCCTCCAGTAGAAGCCATCATCATTTAACCATACAGTATTGTTGGTACCAGTTAGCAATACAACATCAAATTATGTACACATTTTATGTGGTTTATACATTTTAATTTCTAGCATACTCATGCATACGTTTTGGCAGAATTGATAGCAAGCAGCTTTCTCTACAGAACTATTAAATAGTGCTCAATGTACGTTGTTTATTTAATAATTATGCAACCACAACATGGTTAACAAAATCTTCACAACTGATTTACCCAAATATTGAACTCATGCAGTATAAAAATGGAATATGACACAAACTTGAAACTCTAACAGTGTGAAGAGCTCAAAACGTTGTCCACTTACTCCAGATATCTCGTTTACATTGCTTCTAGTTTCAGTTTTAAGCTGTCTTAAAGTTTGCCGAAAATATTGTTGAGATCGCCCTCCATCGAAACCCTAAGTTAGTTGCATTTGGAACTTAAAATTTAGTTTTATAATATAGGTACCATCTATGCAAGATAACTTCAGATTTGAGATAATTGGATCCATTTGATCTGAGCTGGCCCAATAAGAATAAATGCCATACCATGTCGCATGAAATTGTTTGGAGGGGATACAAGTGAAGATACTCATAAATTTTCGAGCAGGCATTAACAAAATTTATTATATTCTTTTCAACCATTTTTTTATTTATTATTTATTTTATTTTAAACAATTTTTTGGACTGGAAATGTTCTTTGGAATACTGTACTTTTTATTTACATTTCGTTTTGCATACAGTCATCAAGTGAGAAGTTTTGGAAATGTCATATTGTGCACTAAGGTTTAACATGTATCATTGTTTCCCTCCCTTTTCAGTAACTAACTTTCTATGAAGTGTTTACAAAAATGATTTTATTACTGACTGTGGTGATAATAAAATCTGTTACTCATAATTAATAATATGTATGATAAGATTTTGAATAGTTGCAACCAGTGGAAGACGCCATTTGTCTTTAATTGGTTGGATATTATAAGCATTTAAAAAATTCGTTAGCTGATAGTGGCCACACAACACAGGGAAAATCTTTTATTCTACGTCTCCAGAATCAGGTCATGCTAATGGTGCCATTACAAGTTTGACTTCTTAGAAATTTATTAGCAGATTTTTAGAATATGCTATATAGTAACGCAAAATTTCGGTAAACATGCAAGTTGTAGTATTTAAATCATCTGATTTTGGCTTTCTAAGAAGTCAGAACCATTAATAATATAGTTTGTGTGGTCTGAGATTGGGAAGATACAATAAAATAATTTTGTTTACAAGGTGGTCACTTAGGCAGTATCCTTATAGTTGAGTCGGTGTAAGAAGATGCCTTAACTGTTGGGAGTTTCAGCAGCAAACTGCAAACGGCTGCAGGTGAAAACAGCGCTCAACTATAGAGCTGCCACAACACTGTGGCAGTGCCATAGACACATTTACAAAATGTTGTTGCACAGCTGGTTAGATACATTTGCAAAGCTACCATGTCCAGCCCATTGCATTTGTCAGGGACCTTCGTGTACTGATTTGACTACAGTCTATGTAACTGAAATATATTTTCACTTTGCTTCAATGAAATATATTTTCACTTTGCTTCAGGTAACAAAATATAGTTATTGTAGAACATGAATCTCCATGATCATAAGTATGATAGTGAGTCAGTTTCAGTAATTTTTTTAAAAAAGTTGTTTTAAACAATGCAGTTAGGTATTCAGAAACGGTTATGATGAAGATGAATATCAATCGTTTTTACATATTATGCTAGTCATTGCTACGTTTTGATTTTGTCTCTCATTAAGATAAATGAGTCAGATAGTATATGAATAGATATGAATTATACTCAATGTAAATAACAATAAATAATACTATGTTTTTTATTTATGTCAATGCTCATACAATCGTCTGTTTCAGTTTTTTATTTTTAAATATGAATTACTTCCAGATGGCACCAAAATGTAAATTAACTTACTTCAATGCTAAGGGAACTGCTGAACCGATACGTTTTCTTTTGTTCTATGGAAAGATAGAGTTTGAGGATGTCCGCATTGAACATTCAGAGAAGTGGATCTCAATGAAAACTTGTAAGTATGATATCTGTATTAATGCATCCATCATTTGCAACATTTCTTTTCCGTATTCATATAGTCATACAAAGCAAACACAGCTCATTTAATCAAATGTATCTAAGCAGTTTACATATTCGAGAAAGGAGAAATATTCACAATCAAAGCAAGTCATCAAGTAGCATACTGTCTCACGAAACACTCTTAATCCTTTTAACAATGATACTGGACACACAAGATTGTGTTAGTGCATGCTCTGATGAAGAATTTTAGTTCTATGGCTCAGCTACATCTGTATTTTGATGCTCAGCATGTTGCCTGTATAGGTAATGGTTACCTTTACCATTTCTAGTCATATAAAAAGCTAAAAATAGCATTTGTATATGAAACAGATGCCTCATATGTAACAGTCGTTCAGCTGTTGATATGAGTTGTTGTAGATTTTGGTTTTCGAGCAGTAGCAGTTTTGCATGAAGCAGTTCAAAGAGTCTTCTAATATTTATTGGCATATCGACTGAATGATATGGCTGAATTTTACTAGCCAAAAGAGCTTTTTAAAGAAATGCCAGAACCAGAGTGAAGAAGTATTAAACCTTGATAGTCCTTGTACTTTATATGTGTAGCTAATCTGGCTTTATAACATCTTCTTAAAAACCAGGTTACGATCAGACTGTTTTTAACAGTGTAACTACTTAATGAAATCTAGCAATATTATTTTCCTTATTTTTACCAATCTCAATCTCTTTATTTCTACTGGACCTAATGTGATGATTCCCATAGGAGGAATGTAGTAGAACAGTTGGCAGTAAACATTATTGGTGACACAGACTAACTCATTTTATGTAATTATTATATAATAAATGGTAGATAGCTCAGAAATCATCAATATTTTCCTTTTACTTGTAGTATCACTTTATTTCCATGGGCTCCTTACAGAGTGTATCCCTTTCACTGAATATTCATTATGTAACTGTAGGTATTCCAATTCTTTTTCTTGCCCCAAATGTAAAGTATTCAGTTATGCCTATCATTTAACAGATAGCTAAAATGTATGTATTGTGACTTAGGCTTACTGAGTTGTCGATGCCTCATATTCCATGTGAGGATTTTGCCTCAAGATGATGCTTTAGTAGTTCACAGTCTCAGCATCATCACAAATTTAATACTCTTGTATCATTCATGCATTAAAGGGGCCAAAACTACATAGAGTTCTGTTTTAGCTTTTAAGCAATGAGATGGGGGAGCTGGCTATAAATCATACATGGCACATTGTCAACAAACCAATGAATGGACTGCAGAACCATTTTTGGAAAGAAACAGAGTAGTAGGGGGGCTTTAATGTCGATAAAAACAACTATTAATCAAGTGTATGGGATTGGTGTGAGTCATTGCAACTATGTATAACTGTATCAAACAATTTAGACTTGTATTTCAATTATGAATGATTCAGTTAAACATGTTTGACTTTTCTGTTTCTAAGAGAATTTCTCACTGTAGACACAGACAAGCTAACATTAATGTAAAAGCCAAATTGGTTAGTGAATGTGACTGCATTCTGGGTATACAGTCTGTTAATCCAGAAAAAATAGTTATAAACTCAGTTGGCCAGACAACAATGGGCTAGTAAATGCAACTGTAAATTCAATTGTGTTGCATCCAAAATAGTCATCACCATGTCTATATAGCCAGTCAAAGACAGCAGCCAGCCTTCATACTCATTTTTGTAGGTGACATCATAGTTACTGCACTGGATCTGGAAGTGATTAAACAGATCAAGTAAGAGCTACTCACTTTATTTGTGTCCAGCTTGTAAAAGCCACAACGTAAAATTGTGGAAAAGAGGTCATTTAACCTCACAACAGAATAAAATCGTGGCAAATTTGTTTATCTGAGAAGCTTTACACCAGTTCAGAATAGAAAACAGGAAGCTGATAAAAACCCCTACTGGTAAATGGAGGTAAGTTTGTAGATCAGCTGCCACTGCAGATCAAAAAACTCACAATCCGCTGAAAGAACTGGTTGAAACTTTTGTCTACATTACCTTCACTTTTTGGCCCCAACTTGTTAACCAAGTTGCGACTATATGGACAACGATTGATGACAGTGAACGCAAAGCATTGGATTGTTGCAGATATCGCAGCACTCATACGTATGTTGTCTGGCTTTGTCTTGCTGAAGGAGAGCATGCTCCATGTGTGGATGACTCTTTGAATTTAAAACACAATTACATCATGCTGTTTCTCACCCACTGACATAGTTACATTACAGCCCACAATGTTATACATTGTTGGAGTTGTGGCAACAGGCTGCAAATACCTTGACTTGAAGAACAGAAGCATTATGTTAATAGTGTTTGTTTTATGTTAAATGCTATAACAGTGTTTACATAAAAAATTCAGAGGCATTACTTTTCAGCATGCCCTCATAACAACTCACTGTAGTTTTATGGTTGTGTATGCATCTGTACTCAAGAGATCTGCTGCAGAATTCATCCAAAAAGTAACTAAGTTCTTTGTCTTATTTATGTGGCTCAGCACTGCAACTATTCAGTGAGTTGTTACCTCTACACAACAGATTATTTAAATGTGAAGTGACTTTAAAAGCTCTGTTCCAACTTTATTTAGAGAAAAAATGTTGAGACAGGAATGCAGGACTTAATTTTGACAAATAGTTGCGTTATCATACCTTGAGGTGGTACAAGTACACAAGGATTTAAGTTAAAGCTACGATGTGAATGGCTACTCTACAACAGAATTTGTGTTTCATAATCTTCAACTCTGATTACTGGAGAAATATCTACAACTATATTTATAGCATTTATGTAATTTTTCTTTGTGTATATGGAAATGCTAAATAATTGTTTCTAATTTTGCAGCTACACCATTTGGACAAGTTCCACTTCTTGAAATTGATGGAAAGAGGATGCATCAGTCCATAGCCATCTGCCGTTATTTAGGCAGAAAGCTTGGACTGGCAGGTGAAAATGATTGGGAATCTGCTCAGATTGATATGGCTGTTGATACAGTACTAGACTTAAGAACAAGTAAGTTTTGTGTTTAGCAGTATTTGAAGCATATTTCTGAAAACAATTATTTAGTTCTATATTTGAACAATCTAAGAGAACAATTTTTTTACAAACAGAATTGCCATGTTAAAGACCGAAAACATTTGTTTAGCTGCTATTGTTGCAAATCTATTATGAGAAAGGGTGGATTTGCACCATCTTTTTTAGAAATAATGTACCTATGAACCTCTAGATCAAAGCAAATATTTTTTTAACAGAGCTTTGAGGTGTCTGGCATTGAGGTAACAGCAAATAGTGCAACAGTGTCTATAGTGACAATCAAATAATTACATTGTGTATAGCAAACAACAATGGCCAATTGTTGCATTAGGTATGTGTTCTGTTAGGCCAGACCATTTTTTCACCATTACCATCTCAGTGGAATATTGTGCTGTTTCTCTTTCTTGCTTGAGCAGGCATTCCATTGGAACTTAATGGTGCAGTATAATTGTACTGGAATAACTAGGTTTTACTTATTTGCAACTCCAATCTTCCCACTGAAAACTGAAAGATGTTGTATAGCAACTACTGACAGTTTGTCTTTAGATCCAGTAATCTTCCATTATTCTCATGTAACATTTGTAGTTACTGACCTATAAGTTTCGGATCACAGAAGAAAAGTATTGTATTATAGTACTGTAAACAATGACTTGATAACAGTGTTTTCAGAGAAAATTTACAGTTAAGTGGTTTTGCAAAGGTAGATGAAAAAATTCACCTCCTACTGTGCATTCAGCCTTTTTTCCTCTACAAAAGGTGTCCAAAATTTAAGCTTACCTGGATCACACTGGAAGCGGACACGGGGTTTTGGGCTGCACATAATGTACTTAACATTAACACTAACACTGATCGTGTGATAGATGTTCACTTCTGATAACACACTGAAATTTGCTTTGGACAATTTGGACAACATGCAGCCTGTGGGGCATAGATTGAACCCTCTGGTTCTAAAACAAACAAGGGTAACTGAAAGCTAGGACCTAATATAGGTAATCACAGAATAAAAAAACATCTTGTGCTATGAAGGGAAATTTCGTACCTAATTTAGAGACAAGGTGTAATAAATCCCAATATTGAAAAATTCTCCAGTCTGTTATTAAAAATGTGAAATAAGTGCAGTAAAACACTGCAAAAGAAACCAGACAAATTTATTTGCACCTCTATTTGTGCCTCTGTTAATCCTTTTGATCATATATTATAGAAGTTGTACAATACAATATTGTACAACTCAGTTTTTTGAATTATACGTCATGTGATTTGATATGTGAATTGATGGGATGGCTTGTTACAAATGATGAGGTGATGACCTTATAAAAATATAGTTTTTGGACTAAATTAAATAATGATCACATACACAGTTTAAAAATTACAATTTTCATGAATAACATGAGCTATTGTTAGAGGAGGAGGCAGTTATCTACATGCTCAACCAGAATTAATTGGATACCACATCATATTCAGTAGGCTTTCATCTGTGGGGAAGGCCAGGTTTGCAATCCTTGATTCACTGATTTCTGTATCACCATTTTCAAATCTGCGTGAAACACATAGGTTCACTGATCGTTTTTTATTTAGTTCCTTTTGATAACATTTAGTGCAAGAACAAATTATCTCAATATAATGTCTTAAAGTATTTAATCTACAGATTAACTACAGTTTGAAACAAAAAGTGGTGGATATGATAGTAACTTTGTGAATACGTTTACATCTTTATTTATTCTAGGTCTTAAAGTTACTGAAATGTTCTTTAAATCAGGTGATTATAGCACCCACATATAAAATCATACACCAAAAAGTAATTAATGTAGACTAATGAAATTTGGGAATCTATTTGTCTAGGTACATTTGAGTGATGAAAACTACAGGATCACAGGTTGATGTAAGCAAAAGACATATCACAAATGCTGATACATCAATAACCAATGCAGCTGTCAGAATGTTGAATACAAGCATGCAGATGTGAATGCATTGTGTTGTACAGGTGCTGGATATCTCTTTGTGGGATGGAGTTTCATGCCTGTTGCACTTGATTGGTCAATACAGGAATGGTTAATGCTGTTTGTGGATGATACTATAGTTGTTATCAGATAAGGTCCCGTATGTGCTTGACTGGAGACAAATCTGATCATTGAGCAGGCCAAGGCAACTTATTGACACTCTACAGAGCACGTCTGAATACAACAATTATCTGTGAGTGAGTGTTATCCTGTTGGAGAATACCTTCTGGACTTCTGTTCATGAATGGCAGCGCAACAGATCGAATGACCAGACTAACATACAAGTTTTCTCTCAGAGTGTATGAGATAACGACGCGAGTGCTCTGCTGTCATATGAAATCACACCCTAGACCGTAACTCCAGGTGTAGGTCCAGTGTGTCTGGCATGCACACAGCTTTTTGCAACCCCACAACTGACTTCCTTCAAACAAACACAATTCCATCACTGGCCTTCATTAGAAAACACAACTGACTTCCACCATGGCCCCCAATAAGCTCTTGCTTCATGTCACTGAAGTCGCAATTAGCAGTGGTTTTGAATAGTGGAATGAACGTTGCAGGGTCGCTAGTTCAGAGCTGCCATTGAAGTAACTGATTTGAAACTGCTTACTGTGTCACTGTCATGCTAGCTGCTGATCAAATTGCTACTGCAGATGCAGTATTATGTGCCAGAGCCATACGCCAAATATGATGATCTCTCCTCTTGATAGCGCCACATGGTCACCTGGAGCCCACTTTTCTTGCGACCATACGTTCTCATAACTACTGCTGCCAGCAAACACAAACAGTGGCTACATTTCTACCAAGGCTTTGTACAGTACCACAGAAGAAACGTCCAGTTTCTCATAACCCTAATACATAACCTCGTTTAAACACAGTGAGGTGTTGATAATGTGGTCTTTGGTGCCTTAAAGGCATTCTTGACTAACGTCAACTCATCATGTCTATTCTAAGACTAACGCCCATGAGGTTTACAGCATGTATTTAAAGCAAATCTGATTTGCATCCTCATAGTGGCACTACTACGCCACTCACGCGACCGGTGCGAAATTCCAATGGAATTCGACTTTCAGATGTGGAAACACACCTACCAGCTTTCGTTTATTTTGCACACCTCCTTCTTGATGTTGCGATTATTTTTCCATCGGTGTATAATACATACAGCAATTCACATTTAGCTGTGGTTTTATATCAAGCTATATATATTGTTTTCATACACTTCATATAAAGGTACATGCAAAACACGCATAATAAAACATTTCCCATTATTTACATTCTAAGGTACTTTATCAGTTGAGCACCTGTTTGTTGGGAAATTTTATCAGCAACCCTGTCTGTGTGGTACACTTCTTAGCTGGTTTTTCTTTCTTGTGTCATGAAAATGGGCATGTGCATATCTTCTGGTAATTTTCTATCTTTTATTAATGAAACTATTGTTCTGTATATGTTAATAGACGGATATACCAGTGTTTTTGGTTTTTGGAAGGCATTTCTGCAGGAGCCACTTTGGTGTTATTCAGAATAATCCCAATGGCCTTTTTTGACATATAAGAATTTTTTTGCATTTATTCTGCCAGAGCTTCCCTTTAAGCAATTCCATATTGTATGTAGAGTTGAAGAAGAATGTGACACACTGTCCACTGAAGTGTCTAGTTTCATAATGAATATTACAGTGCTTAATTTACAGTAAACACTGTCTATATGTTGTCTTCATTAGAGCTAATTATCTGGCACAGTTTTCAAAAATGTTATGCAGTTAATTTCTTCCAGACTTGTTTCATGTATAAGTAGATTTATGAGATCTTCCTTTTATTTATTAGCGGAAACCATGAACACTGCCTTTTGTAGTTTTTTAATTGAGTCATTCTGTGAGAAGTACTGAACCACATTATCTGCCAAAATGAATGTGCAAGTTCCTTTCTCTGCATTTACCACCGTCATGTCACCACGATACAAAAATTTTTGTTCCTTCTCACTGACTTTGATGTAGTTTTCAAAGAGACTGGATAGTAGCACACCATACTTAATAAAATGAAATACCTGCAACCGTTGTTTGATGTTATTTTATTATATAGCAACCACTTCATTTCAGTATGTATGTGAACAGCCCAAGTCACAGAGACCATTAATCACAAGGATGGATGTACAGAAATAGTGGACTATGTACAGATCCCTGAGGCGCATTGTATTTAATGTCCTTGCTTTCAGACATGCGTCTAGATTCTGCCAACAGATATTCCTTTCTGTTGCTAACACATGATTTTATCCATTGTGTTGCATGTTTGCATAAACTATGGCTTTCAAGTTCATCAGAAGGATGAATTCATTATTTCCGTGTACATTTTGTCATCTTCGTCTCTGGTCCCATGATAATCAACAGATACCTGGACAGGTGACTTTTGTATTACATATGTTGGATGTACAACAAAAAGCTGATAAGTGTAATAAGTATAAGATTTTGAGTAAAAGCTTACTCATTTCAGAGGAAATAGTGAGAAGCTTTTTAATAACTATATCATGTAAGACCTCCTCCACCCGTCTTTATTCCCAGCCACTGCCGTCTCCAGCACCAGCTCCTCTGAATTGTACGAGAGATACACTATGTAATCAAAAGTATCCGGACACCTGCTGAAAATGACTTACAAGCTCGTAGCGCCCTCCATCGGTAATGCTGCAATTAAATATGGTGTTAGCCCACCCTTAGCCTTGATGACAGCTTCCACTCTCGCAGGCATACGTTCAATCAAGTGCGTTTCTTGGGGAATGGCAGCCCATTGTTCACGGAGTGCTGCACTGAGGAGAGGTATCGATGTCGCTTGGTGAGGCCTGGCATGAAGTCGGCGCTCCAAAACAACATAAATGTGTTCTAAAGGATTCAGGAGCATGGAATATCAGATCCCTGAATCGGGCAGGTAGGTTAGAAAATTTAAAAAGGGAAATGGATAGGTTAAAGTTAGATATAGTGGGAATTAGCGAAGTTCGGTCGCAGGAGGAACAAGACTTCTGGTCAGGTGACTATAGGGTTATAAACACAAAATCAAATAAAGGTCATGCAGGAGTAGGTTTAATAATGAATAAAACAATAGGAATGTGGGTAAGCTACTACAAACAGCATAGTGAACGCATTGTTGTGGCCAAGATAGATATGAAGCCCACACCTACTACAGTAGTACAAGTTTATATGCCAACTAGCTCTGCAGATGACGAAGAAATTGAAGAAGTGTATGATGAAATAAAAGAAATTATTCAGATAGTGAAGGGTGACGAAAATTTAATAGTCATGGGTGACTGGAATTCGGTAGTAGGAAAAGGGAGAGAAGGAAACGTAGTAGGTGAATATGGACTGGGGCTAACAAATGAAAGAGGAAGCCGCCTGGTAGAATTTTGCACAGAGTACAACTTAATCATAGCTAACGCTCGGTTCAAGAATCATAAAAGAAGGTTGTACACATGGAAGAAGCCTGGAGATACTGACAGGATTCAGATAGATTATATAATTATAAGACAGAGATTTAGGAACTAAGTTTTAAATTGTAAGACATTTCCAGGGGCAGATGTGGACTCTGACCACAATCTATTGGTTATGACCTGTAGATTAAAACTGAAGAAACTGCAAAAAGGTGGGAATTTAAGGAGATGGGATCTGGATAAACTAAAAGTACCAGAGGTTGTACAGTGTTTCAGGGAGAGCATAAGGGAACAATTGACAGGAATGGGAGAAAGAAATACAGTGGCAGAAGAATGGGTAGTTTTGAGGGATGAAGTAGTGAAGGCAGCAGAAGATCAAGTAGGTAAAAAGACGAGGGCTAGTAGAAATACTTGGGTAGCAGAAGAAATATTGAATTTAATGGATGAAAGGAGAAAATATAAAAATGCAGTAAATGAAGCAGTAAAAAAGGAATACAGACGTCTAAAAAATGAGATCGACACGAAGTGCAAAATGGCTAAGCAGGCATGGCTAGAGAACAAATGTAAGGATGTAGAGGCTTATCTCACTAGGGGTAAGATAGATACTGCCTACAGGAAAATTAAAGAGACCTTTGGAGATAAGAGAACCACTTGTATGAACATCAAGAGCTCAGATGGAAACCCAGTTCTAAGCAAAGAAGGGAAAGCAGAAAGGTGGAATGAGTATATAGAGGGTCTATACAAGGGCGATGTACTTGAGGACAATATTATGGAAATGGAAGAGGATGTAGATGAAGATGAAATGGGAGATACGATACTGCGTGAAGAGTTTGACAGAGCACTGAAAGACCTGAGTCGAAACAAGGCCCCGGGATTAGACAACATTCTATTAGAACGACTGACGGCCTTGGGAGAGCCAGTCCTGACAAAACTCTTCCATCTGGTGAATAAGATGTATGAGACAGGCGAAATACCCTCAGACTTCAAGAAGAATATAATAATTCCGATCTCAAAGAAAGCAGGTGTTGACAGATGTGAAAATTATCGAACTATCAGTGTAATAAGTCACAGCTGCAAAATACTAACGCGAATTCTTTACAGACGAATGGAAAAACTAGTAGAAGCCGACCTCGGGGAAGATCAGTTTGGATTCCGTAGAAATGTTGGAACACGTGAGGCAATACTGACCCTACGACGTATGACAGGGGTAAAATACAGGGAGCGAAAAGCTATTTACAATTTGTACAGAAACCAGATGGCAGTTATAAGAGTCGAGGAGTATGAAAGGGAAGCAGTGGTTGAGGAGGTAGTGAGACAGGGTTGTAGCCTATCCCCGATGTTATTCAAACTGTATATTGAGCAAGCAATAAAGGAAACAAAAGAAAAGTTCGGAGTAGGTATTAAAATCCACGGAGAAGAAATAAAAACTTTGAGGTTCGCCGATGACATTGTAATTCTATCAGAGACAGCAAAGGACTTAGAAGAGCAGTTGAACGGAATGGACAGTGTCTTGAAAGGCGGGTATAAGATGAACATGAACAAAAGCAAAACGAGGATAATGGAATGTAGTCGAATTATGTCGGGTGATGCTGTGGGAATTAGATTAGGAAATGAGACACTTAAAGTAGTAAAGGAGTTTTGCTACTTGGGGCAGTAAAATAACTGATGATGGTCGAAGTAGAGAGGATATAAAATGTAGACTGGCAATGGCAAGGAAAACGTTTCTGAAGAAGAAAAATTTGTTAACATCGAGTGTAGATTTAAATGTCAGGAAGTCGTTTCTGAAAGTATTTGTGTGGAGTGTAGGCGTGTATGGAAGTTAAACGTGGACGATAAATAGTTTAGACAAGAAGAGAATAGAAGGTTTCGAAATGTGGTGCTACAGAAGAATGCTGAAGATTAGATGGATAGATCACGTAACTAATGAGGAGGTACTGAATAGAACTGGGGAGAAGAGAAGCTTGTGGCACAACTTGACTAGAAGAAGGGAGCGGTTGGTAGGACATGTTCTGAGATATCGAGGATCACCAATTTAGTATTGGTGGGCAGTGTGGAGGGTAAAAATCGTAGAGGGAGGCCAAGAGATGAATACACTAAGCAGATTCAGAAGGAGGTAGGCGGCAGTGGGTACTGGGAGATGAAGAACCTTGCACAGGATAGAGTAGCATGGAGAGCTGCATGAAACCAGTCTCAGGACTGAAGACCACAACAACAACAACAACTTCTAGACAAATCAGTTCTCAAAACGTTTGACTTCCTTTTCAAAATGTTTGTGTGCTTTACTTTTACAGACTATTTAGATTAACTGAAAGTTTGGGTTTGACACTGACTGTTGATGAATTACGTTCTCAACATCAACTATCAGTAAAATTTTATGATTGTTCAGTGTATTTTATTAGGAATTTAATATGTGTGATATACGATCTAGGTGTGTATACACTTAAAGATGAAGTACTTTGGCAAGACCTTATAATATACTTATAGTTTACGTAAAATTTAGTATGCAATACTGTAGCTGAGTAGTCAGTTAAAATACAAGTAGCAATCGACACCGAACCCACGATCTTTCATTCGACTTCCTTTTCAAAATGTTTGTGTGCTTTACTTTCACAGACTATTTAGATTAACTGAAAGTTTGGGTTTGACACTGACTGTTGATGAATTACGTTCTCAACATCAACTATCAGTAAAATTTTATGATTGTTCAGTGTATTTTATTAGGAATTTAATATGTGTGATATACGATCTAGGTGTGTATACACTTAAAGATGAAGTACTTTGGCAAGACCTTATAATATACTTATAGTTTACGTAAAATTTAGTATGCAATACTGTAGCTGAGTAGTCAGTTAAAATATAAGTAGCAATCGACACCGAACCCACGATCTTTCATTCGATGCGGTGGCAAAACTACGCTCATTCATTTGTATTTACGATACTCTGTTATTCGTCCGCATTTATTAGCTGTTAAAAGTTCTTAATCAAGTAAAAAAATCGTATTTAATTTATTAATGAGATGTTAATGCTCGTCAGCTCATTCACGTGTATTCGAAGAATTTGTCTGGTGATCTTCCTAACAGATGATATAAATTATGAAATTCTCAATAAAGATTCCTCCCTTTGTAACTTTCATCCACAGCATTTCTTTTCGCTTTATTCTCTCAGGTAAAGTTAATTTTGAAGTCTTCCTCTCTAGCTACGGTATTCTACAGTTTAGGAGTGCCGTTTTATAGAAACAGGTGGTCGACTCTAAGCAGATAGATGGTCGCTGGCACGCAGGACACCCGAGCTACTCGCCCGATGCTGCTGGTTGATGCTAGAGTGTCGCATATCCAGATTGCGCTCGATGTGGGTCGCTTCTGACGCTTATGTAGGACACGGCCTAAGACGTTGGTGCAAAAGACTGATGATCAGGGACTTTATACCACCACCCCTACCATGAAGACAAAGGGAAGATTACATGCGGTCTACATGGATGGTCACCCATGCAAGTACTGGTTATGCCCAATGATGCTTAAGACTGGTGATAGGATCGGAACTGGTTTACCCACCATGCCATGGCCACTGGGCTTCAAATTAAGTAATTAATGCATGTGGTAATATTATCTCATCGAAAAAAATACTTTCACACTATTCATTTATATCACATCGCTGATAACTGCCACACTATACAGGGTGGTCCATTGATAGTGTCCGGGCCAAATATCTCACGAAATAAGCATCAAACGAAAAAACTACAATGAACGAAACTCGTCTAGCTTGAAGGGGGAAACTGGATGGCGCTATGGTTGGCCCCCTAGATGGCGCTGCCACATGTCAAACGGATATCAGCTGCGTTTTTTTTTTTAAATAGCAACCCCCATTTTTATTACATATGCGTGTAGTAATTAAAGGTATATGAATATTTTAGTTGGACCACTTTTTTCGCTTTGGGATAGATGGCGCTGTAGTAGCCACAAACGTATAAGTACGTGGTATCACGTAACATTCCGCCAGTGCGGAAGGTATTTGCTTCGTGATACATTACCCGTGTTAAAACGGACCGTTTACCAATTGCGGAAAAGGTCGATACCGTGTTGATATATGGGTATTGTGATCACGATGCCCAACGGGCGTGTGCTATGTATGCTGCTCGGTATCCTGGATGACATCATTCAAGTGTCCGGACCGTTCGCCGGATAGTTACGTTATTTAAGGAAACAGGAAGTGTTTGTTAAGCCACATGTGAAACGTTAACCACGACCTGCAAAAATGATGATGCCCAAGTAGGTGTTTTAGCTGCTGTCGCGGCTTATCCGCACATTAGTAGCAGACAAATTGAGCGAGAATCGGGAATCTCAAAAACTTCGGTGTTGAGAATACTACATCAACATCGATTGCACCCGCTCCATACTTCTATGCACCAGGAATTGCATGGCGACGAATTTGATCGTCGTGTACAGTTCTGCCACAGGGCACAAGAGAAATTACTGGACGATGACAGTTTTTTTGCACTCGTTCTATTTAGGGACGAAGCGTCATTCTCCAAAAGCGGTAACGTAAACCGGCATAATATGCACTACTGGGCAACGGAAAATCCACGATGTCTGCCACAAGTGGAACATCAGCGACCTTGGCGGGTGCGGCATTATGGGAGGAAGGGTAATTGGCCCCCATTTTATCGATGGCAGTCTAAATGGTGCAATGTTTGCTGATTTCCTACGTAATTTTCTGCCTATGTTACTACAAGATGTTTCACTGCATGACAGAATGGCGATGTACTTCCAACATGATAGATGTCCAGCACATAGCTCGCGTGCAGTTGAAGCGGTATTGAAAAGCATATTTCATGACAGGTGGATTGGTCTTTGACGCACCTTACCATGGCCCGCACGTTAACCGGATCTGACGTCCCCGGATTTCTTTCTGTGGGGAAAGTTTAAGTATATTTACTATCGTGATCCACCGACAACGCCTCACAACAAGCGTCAGCGCATTGTCAATGCATGTGTGAACATTATGGCAGGCGAACTACTCGCTGTTGAGAGGAATGTCGTTACACGTATTGCCAAATGCATTGAGGCTGATGGACATCAATTTGAGTATTTATTGGATTAATGTGGTATTTACAGGTAATCACGCAGTAACAGCATGCGTTCTCAGAAATGATAAAATGGGGTTGTAGTTTCTGCATCTCGAGCATCACCATTTTTTTCTTTAGCAGAGGCACATCTATTCCTTGTTTCAGATACTCTGGAGCCTTTTACTGCCTATGTATTCTTTAAATAAGCAGGTTGGCTCTTTATCTATGCCTGCTCTCTTATTATTCTTTAATTTTTGTACTCATTTCCTAACTTTGTTCTCTATGGCGGGTAGAAACATCATTGTACTCGCTGCATAAGTTTGACTGGAATAAAACTTTTAAATTTTTGCAATTTTTATTGTATTTTCTCCGCTATATAAAAAAATATTTCTTCTCAAAATCTGCTAGTTTCTGTGGATCAATAATCGACCTACCCCTGTCTTTTATCTGTAATTTATTGTCATTCTGTTTCTGTTTTCCTATTTTTTCCTATACAACCGTCCAGGCTGCTTTCCTTTCACTTTCTGCTTTAAGAATTGTTTAGCCATTTGCTGACATTTTTGTGGCAAGGAACATCTTCCTGTAAATCTTTTTGTACATCTGACAATAGTTTTTGAACTCTGGTGCTCTATGGGTTTTTCTTATGGAACTCTGATATTTCAATGTTTGGGAGGCTTTTATTATACCTGCTGTGATCTACCTGTCTTTATTTGGCTTTGCTATAGATGTGGATACTTTTTGAAATTGGCTGTTCAAAGTTTAGTTTAAATATTTATGGAACATAGAGAATTTTGTATCTATATTGTTTTCTGTATACACTCCACCCCAGATTTTGTTTAACAATGTCCTTGAAAACTATTGAGTTTTGTGTTTTGAAAGAGACCTTTAGATCTAGTGTCTGATGGGCTTATACTTTTGTCACTTGCTAGAAGTGACTGGAGAGTCCGAGAATTTCTACATGTAGAAGGCAATATTCTGTGACTGCATTTGTAAAAAACATGATTGATTACTGAAGATAAAGATTTTGTTGTCCTTGTTGTTTTGTTGACCAACTGTGACATGTCAAAACTGTGAAGAATGTTTGATTTTTAGTTATGTCTGCTTATAAGATTATACTACACTTGGGCACTGCAACTTTACTCAGAACCTTTATTAATTTATTAAAAATGATTTCTATATTTCCAGCAGTTTGCTAGTTTCTATGGATCAATAATCGACCTACCCCCGTCTTTTATATGTAATTTATTGTCATTCTGTTTCTGTTTTCCTGCTTTTTCCTATACACCCCTCCAGGCTGTTTTCCTATACACCCCTCCAGGCTGCTTTCCTTTCACTTTCTGCTTTAAGAATTTACACAAAGAATAATTACTCTTTCTTTTATATAAATTTGATTAACTGTTAGTTCAATCCTGATATTTCAAAATGTTGACTGTGATAAGGTCATGTCTCAGTTTGAATTTTATTCTATTTTTGATATGTATACATTATCTTATCCCCTTTAGAGAAGTCCTGTGAGAATAGCTTTCTTTCTCATGTGAGGATAATATTTGTGAGTTGGATTACTGTATCTCTACACAAGTGTAGAGAATCATTGTTGTACAGTTTAATGCTAAACTGATACAATGTCTTTCATTAATACCATAATCAAGCAAAATCTCCAGGGATTTGTAGTGGATCAAGGCATTGCCAAAACACCCATGGAAAATTACTTCAAAAAGTAATATCAACAATTACTCATGAATAATATAAATTTTCTTGTTTCTATTTGGGCATATGGTTGATTACAAAGTTGTGTACACAATCAGTAGCAGAACTTCTATATTTTTAAAAATGTGGTTATTGTTTTTTCAGCCACATTCCTCTCTGGTATTCTTACTATTACATAGTCATTATGTGTAATACTGACATGATTACTGTAAGTTGATAAAAGTTATGTGAGTATACAGGCAAGCATATTTATTTACAAATAGTCTTTGTAGTTGTTGTATTAAAAGTAGTAATCATCTAGGAGATTTTAATCATCTGACATGCAATTGGGACAGTTACAGTTTTGTTAGTGGTAAGTATGAAAAGACACTGTGTGAAAAATTACTGAGTGCCTTGTCTAAAAAAAATCTACCTAGAACATGTAGTTCAGAACCCTACTTGTGATGGAACTATATCATATCTAAATGCTAATGAAGGAACCTTATCTTTTTGGGGATGTATACACTGAAATCGGTTTCAGTGACCATAAGGTAATGGAAGCATGAATGATTAACAAAGTAGAAAGGGCAACTAAAAGAGGCAGATATATATATATATATATTTTCAGTAACCTAGGCAAAGAAACAGTATTACCTCATCTCAATATGTTACTTGAAACATTTAGCTCAGGACAGGAGCATGTAGAGGAATGATCTTGAAAGGTTTAAAAACGGCATAAGACTAGCAACGTGCTATAATATTCCAAAGTGTAAAATTTTCCACTTTGAAAAACAAAAAATATAGCAATACCCTATGACTACAGTGTCAGTGAACCAAAGTTGTAAGTCAACTCAACCGAATACTTGGGTGTAACCATTTGTAGGTATATGCAATGGAACAGTGTCATAGACTCAGTCATAGGCAAAGAAGGTGGAAAACTACATTTCATTGCCAGAGTACTAGTAAAATGCAACCAGTCTACAAAAGAGACTGCATACAAAACACTCATGCTATCCATATTAGAATATTGCTCAAGTCTTTATTTACTTTTTTATGTGTTTATCTGTCTATATAAATCTCTTTTTCAGTACATATATCATACACAGTATATTTGACGGAAACCCTTTTTATCTATTTGTTTTTCAAACATCAAACATACAGTATTTAAATTTTTATAACAAATTTTATCTATGCAGTTAATAATTTACAATTTTTGAATACTGTGTATTTTTAAGTTATTTCTAAAATTACAGATACAAATTACATTTTTCCTTGCATGAGATACTGTGAGGTCGAATAGTAGCAGTTTTTCAGAAGGAAGGCTGTCACAGACTTTTTAAAGCTCTGTAGTTGGTAACATGTTGTGCAGTTTTTTCCCTGCATAATATACATCTTTCTGGCATAGTGTGGTGTTACTATGATTAACATGTATGTCACTGTGTGTTGTGTGTTACACTAATTTCAAGTAGGACTAACAGGGTATATTGAATATTTGTGGTGAAGGATAATGTCAATGATCACAAGTTTGTGTGACCCATGAGAGAGTATCATCAGTGAAGGGTAACATAAATGATAACAGATTTTTGTGACCCATGGGAGAGTATTATGAAGATGATGAACAAAATGAACTGGTAGACACTTAAAGATAGACACAAACTATACAGTGATAGAAAACTTAGAAGCTTTCCAGAACCAACTTGGATGGTGACTCTAGTGTCACAATATCAATCAAGAAGACAGAATTCAACTAAATGCAGTATATACAGAGGAATTCCAGCAGTTGTCCTTCTTGCATACTTCAAAAGAATGGAATGAGGAAAAATTCCTCATTACTGATACACTGGGATTTACCCTCTCCATGCTCTTCACAGTGGTTTACAGAGTGTAGCTTTAGAGGTAAATTTGCATCCTTTGAATACATAATAATTCTGCCAATATTTTTTTTCTGAAATAGTAGTATGACCATTTTGTTGCTATGTGTGTACATTTTACAGATGCTTATATAAAAAATTTTTTGTTTGTTAGTCACTAATTGACATAACAATTAGCATATTCTTTCTTCTGAGTTGTGTTTCTTGTTGTATACTACATTTATGTTACCTTACTATTGTCATAACTTGCTGCATTTCAACAATGTTAAATTTCTACCAACTTTCTGGTATGTCCCACATACCTGAATCAAATTATTTGGAAATGTAAGTTCCAAGTCTAATAGCTCACAATTTACAAACATCCACAATTTCACTGTCTGTGGTAAACAATGAGTTTTGTTTTCATGAGTCTGTATTTTCATTTTGAAATGGTTGGTAAAAGAAAATTATTTTTCTAATCTTGATGCAGAGTTATCTGAGTTTTACTGGGAACCTGATGAAGCTGTAAAGCAGAGAAAAAAAACAACTGCCTTAAACGAAACACTTCCCTTCTTTCTTGGAAGGGTTGATGCATTGGTGAAGGAAAATGGAGGTTACCTTGCTGCAGGAAAGGTATGTAACAGTGTGTGCTCTACAAAGTGTATAATAATTCTATCCTGATTATAACTCCATGCTGTGGTAAAACTAAACTCTGGGAAGAATCTCTTTTCTTAAAAATCCTAGCCCTCCATTACCATGGACGAGCATCTACAAGATTTAGAATGTACTGAAGAAGCCTGTAACTAGTTACCTCTTTAATCAGTTCTAGGCGTTGCTTGAGTATTGCAGTTTTGCATATGCACTCACAAAAAAGGCAGAAACTTGGATTTATATTCCAGTATGATATACAGCTCTAGCTTGTCAGATATAATCAATACAGGGTATATTACACAAAAATAGAGGAATTCCATCTCAAATATGATCACAACAGTCATCTGCAAATATTGCTGCACACATATTTTGATGAACCCAAAAAACGAAAGTGGCTATTTTAAACTGGTTGTGGTTTGTTGGCATACGTGTGAGATTTCAGATTCTCCAAAGAAAGAAGGCACATTGAAAACAGTTGGAAGCTTAAAAGAAGAATTGACCATGCACTGAATAGATATGTACTCAGTAGAACAAGTCATAATGGGAGGGAACCTTCACTGTACATAGTCACATTAAACAAACTTATAGAGAAACAGACAGTACTGCATAATAGGTGTAAAGTAAAACATAGGGCTATAGATAGAGCGATACTGAATGGAATGCAACTTGCTGTCAAGAGAGCAATGCTCTTTGCCTTCAGTAATGCTGTAGCAGAATATCGTCAAATGATATTTCACAAAACCAAAAGAAATTATGGCCATATATAAAGGCTGTTAGCGATACCAAAGTTAATGTCCAGTCCCAGCAAATTACACAGAAACTAAAGTTGAGGGTGGCAAAGCAAAAGCTGAAATTCTTAACTCCATTCTCAAATGTTCGTTTACAAAGGAACACCCAGGAGAACTGCGTTCAGGGTGGTAAAGCAAAAGCTGAAATTCTTAACTCCATTCTCAAATGTTCGTTTACAAAGGAAAACCCAGGTGAACTGCCCCAATGTAATCCTTATACAATTGAAAAGATGAATGAAGTAAGTATTAATGTCAGTGAGAAACAGCTGAAACTGTTAAAATTGGACAAAGCTCCAGGCCCTGGACGAGTCCCTGTCAGATTCAATTCTGAATCTGCGGTGGAATTTGTCCATCTACAATCTATCATAGATCCCTCCAACAAAAAACCTAGACCAATTCTTTGAAAAGAGCACAGGTCACACTCATCTCCAGGAAGGATAATAGAAGTCATCCAAAAAACTGTTGTCCAGTATCCTTGACACCAGTTTTTAGTAATCTTAGAACATATTGTAAGCTCAAAGATAATGAGGTACCTTGAACAGAACAACCACCTCGGTGCCAACCAACATGGTTTCCAAAACATCATGTATGTGAAACCCAACTCAACTTTTATCACGTGACGTACTGAAAGCTTTGTATGAAGGCAGTCAGGTAGATGCAGGATTTCCTGATTTCCGAAAAGCATTTGCCTCAGTGCAACACCTATGCTTATTGTCAAAAGTACAATGATATGGAAATCGAGTGAAATTGGTGACTGGACTGACGACTTTGTAGTAGAGAGGGCATAGTAAGTTATCCTGGATGAAGCGTCATCGTCAGATGTGGAAGTATCATCAGGTGTGCCCCAGGGAAGTGTGTTAGGACCATTGCTGCTCATGTTGTATATTAACGACCTTCCAGACAAAATTAACAGCAACCTCATATTTTTGCAGCTAATGCAGTCATCTGTAATGAAGTACTATCTGAAAGAAGATACATAAATATTCAGTCACATTTTGTTAAGACTCCAAAGTGGATCAAAGATTGGCAGCTTGCTTCAAATATTGAGAGTTGTAAAATTATGCGCTTCACAAAATGAAAAAAAAAACATAGTATCCGATGACTACAATAGGCACTGTTGGAATTGGCCAACTCACACAAATACCTGGGTGTAACACTTTGTAAGGATATGAAATGGAATGATCACATAGGTTCGGTTGGGGGTAAAGCAGTTGGTAAACTTCGGTTTATTTGTAGAATACTGGGGAAGTGCAGTCTACAAAAGGTATTGCTTACAAATCACTCATGTGTCCCATCCTAGAATATTGCTCGAGTTTATGGAACGAGTACCGGATAGGACAAACAAGGGATTTTGAACTTATAAAGAGGACATCACGAATGGTCACAGGTTTGTTTGATCCATGGGAGAGTGTCACCGAGATACTGCAGGCACTGAGTTATAAGGCTCTTGAAGATGGAGGTAAACTATCCTGAAAAATTCTATTAGTAGAGTTTCAAGAACAGGCTTTATATGGTGGCTGTAGGAATATACTACAACCCCCGACGTTTGCTCACATAAAGATCGTGAGCATAAGGTCAGAATAATTACAGCACGCAAAGAGACATTCAAACAGTCATTCTTCCCGCAATCCGTACTTGATGGGAAGAAACCCTAATAATTGGTAGGATGGGACGTACCGTCTGCCATGCACCTCATAGTGGTTTGTAGAGTATAGATGTAGATTTAGATGTAGAACAAGTATAGTATAAAGTTTTCTGTGCGTTCGGATAAACTTTCTCCTACCCTATGGTTTACCTTCTCTTGATAGAATATCTAAATTGACCCTTCTAATTCTCACCTTATTTCTGTAAATACTGCTTTCTTTGCCAATATCACACTTCCTATAATACAAGATGAGCCACTACATCTGTCCACTGCTGCTGGTAGCGTTTATTTGCAAGTCACTGGCAAACAAGAACAATGGCTGATTATCAGAATAGCTGACAAAATCTCCCTACTTAGCTGCATTGTTAGCTGCAGGCAGGCAGAAGGCGTGATTTGTTGCTGCTGCACATTTTAGCGACTCTGATCGAGATAAATTTACACTGTAATGTTCTCCTGCAAGCCAGTACAGAAGTGTGCGCAGAATCAATTAAGTGAAAAATCCACGCAGTTCGTATGTGTTCAAGTATGTGTGAAATCTTATGGGACTTAACTGCTAAGGTCATCAGTCCCTAAGCTTACACACTACTTAACCTAAATTATCCTAAGGACAAACACACACAACCATGCCCGAGGGAGAACTCGAACCTCCACCGGGACCAGCCACACAGTAGTTAGTATGTGAATTTATATATATAAACGCTGTCTTAGGATTTTTCCCTCGTGTGTGAAAGCTTGTACAAGATCGTGTGTCGATTTAAAGTTCTAGATTGACATAATTCACTGTTCGCCCGCTACTTCTGCGTAATCTTTCATTGATTGTATGAACACCCGTTTGTATTGTGATAGTCTAATCGTAAAATTTCCAACATTTTCTGTTCGCCCGCTTCTTCTGCGTAATCTTTCATTGATTGTATGAACACCCGTTTATATTGTTAAAGCCTAATCGTAAAATTTCCAACATTTGCGAGTGCCGCGATAAACTAGTACTGTTATCGTCAATTTTAGGGTTAAAGTAAATTATGCTCTTTTAAAATTTTTGAGGACCGTAAGCGTATCCTCGTTCAAAATAATCTTTTTCTAGTTTCACTGTACAATTAGGTGAGAAAAAGGTTAGCTTATCAATCTTTGGGCGCTTACAAAACTATATTTTGTTTAAGCTAGCTGTATGAGTGTTTTGAATACACAATTTAATTCGTAGAAAATCAGGGTGTGTGGTTCATAATTCAGCCAAAGTATACATCGCCCCTGAATTTCATTGTATATCAAAGCAAATAAACGTCCGTTTTGAGCATTTTTCGAAGCTTTCATTCTCCTTTCCATAGTCTACGACCAATTTGTAACAAATCGGGGTTTGTGATTTAGTTACTGTAGCAGATTTTCTAACTAACATATTGTGTTACATCTAGTTTTCCCTTACAGAGGAGTAGCCCTATATATTATCTGCATTTATTGTAAAGTGACTCTGTTTTTTACTTTGCTAACAACTGTAATTAACATCAAAACGTTTTAGGAAACTAGCAATTTTTATCATAGGTTTTTGTGTTGCTTAAATTCTTATAGGTAATTAACAACTTTTTAGCTCAACAGATTAAAAAAATAACCAGTAGATTTTTTTTAAATTTATTTGTTCAGTGGCTTGTAATACACTGCACCAGCCAAACTGCAGCCCCATTGTGAATGCTATTCTCAAACACAGGAGTTGATTGACACCCATAAGCTGCTACGAATCGTTGTTTTGGAAGAGCTCCTGAGTGTCGTGTACCTGTGTTTCCTGTATCGAGAGGTACCTCAAGTACTATCTTCTCCTGTGGATCCTGTCTCCTCTGCAGGAAATACAGGAACTGTCATTACCTGTCCACTTGACTGCGAATGGTGTGTCAATGGTAGATCTAGACGTCCTGTACAGGGAGGACGGGAACCAGGGTGGTTAACAGACCCCCAAACCAAGAAGTTTGAGGTGCTGTCTTTCACTGAAAGTGAAACTTAGGCAGTGAGACTAATTTCACCTGTTTTGGGGAAACCTATTTTGTCCGGTGTCAGGAGGAGGCAAACACAAGTGAGTAGGAGCTCTATTAATTGTCGGCAGTTCCAACATTCAGCGAATGATGGTACCCCTTGGGGAAATGGCAGCAAGGGACAAGAAAGGACACAGGTGCACTCAGTGATTTTGCGTGAGTGCCTCATTCAACATGTTGCTGAGGCTATTCCGGCAGCCATGGAGGGAACAGGGTGCAACATACTGCAGATTGTGGTGCACGTTGTAATAAATGATGCCTGTCGTCTGGGCTCTGACGTCATTCTTGGGTCATTCCCGTGACTGGCAGAGAAGGTTGAGAACGTCAGCCTTGCTCGTTGAGTTTCAATGAAGCTCACAGTTTGCGGCATTGTACCCACAACTGATCGTGGTTCTTTGGTTCTGAGTACAGTGAAACGACTGAACCAGAGACATCGAAGGTTCTGTGACAAGCTAGGCCTGTGACTTCCTGGATTTGGGCCTAAGGCTCAGAACTGTAGAATCCCCATAAATAAAGACACCTGAGGCTGCTACTCAGGTAGCTGACTGTGTTTGGACTGCTTACAAGGCCTTTTTTTTTAGATTAGGCGACTCTCCATCCAGTCCAGATCATAGTTTAGGAAACCCAGAAGCATCAGTGTAAGTTCGAAAGAAATGCCTCCCACGGGCGAGAGTATTAAAATCCTAATGGTAAACTACCAAAGCATTCACAACAAATTGCCAGAGTTTCACGTGCTCATGGAAAGCAGTGGAGCTCACATGATTTCAGGTACAGAAATCTGGTTGAAAACTGAAACTGTTAGCAGTGAGGTTCTGGGAGAGAATTTAAGTGTGTATTAAAAAAGGACAGGCAAATGGGAAATGGAAGTGGTGTATTTGTCACAGTAGACAAGAAACTCAAATCCACCAAGATTGAAATGGAAGCTGCATGTAAGAATGATTGGAGAAGACTAAGTATCAGATGTGGGCATCAAATGATAACTAGATACCAGAATGAGATTTTCACTCTGCAGATGGTAGAGCACTTACCCGCGAAAGGCAAAGGCCCCGAGTTCGAGTCTCGGCCGGGCACACAGATTTAATCTGCCAGGAAGTTTCATGTCAGCGCACACTTCGCTGCAGAGTGAAAATCTCATTCTGGAAACATCCCCCAGGCTGTGGCTAAGCCATGTCTCCGCAGTATCCTTTCTTTCAGGAGTGCTAGTTCTGCAAGGTTCGCAGGAGAGTAGGTTTGGAAGGTAGGAGACGAGGTACTGGCTGAAGTAAAGCTGTGAGGACCGGGCGTGAGTCGTGCTTCGGTAGCTCAGTTGGTAGCGCACTTGCCCGCGATAGGCAAAGGTCCTGAGTTCGAGTCTCGGTCGGGCACACAGTTTTAATCTGCCAGGTAGTTTGATAACTAGATACTTCTATTGCCACCAGACTTATCTCCTGAAGTAACAGAAAACCTTAGAGAAAATCTCAGTTCATTTGTTTGTAAGTTCCTCAATCATACTGTAATCATCGGTGGAGACTTGAATCATCCAACAATTAATTGGGAAAATTACAGTTTTGTTAGTGATGGGCATGTTAAGACATCCTGCGAAACATTGCTAAATGCGTTCTCTGAAAACTACCTACAACACATAGTTAGGAACCCCCCCCCCCCCCATTCATGATGGAAATATATTGGATCTAGTAGCAACAAATTGACCTGACGTCTTTGAGGATGTTCACATCGAAACTGATATCAGTGACCATGGCGCAGTTGTGTCAACAATGATTACCAAAATACATACGACCACTAAAACAAGCAGAAAGATGTATATGTCCACTAAACGAGATAAAAAAGTCAATAGTGTCATATCTCAGTGATGAAACTTTCAGCACTGGTTAGGAGCAGGTAGAAGAACTCTGGTTCAAGTTTAAAAGAATAGTTGACCAGGCATTGGGTAGATATGCGCCCAGTAGAAAAGTTCATAATGGTAAGGAACCTCATTGGTATACACTCACTGTAAAGAAACTTCTACAGAAACAGAGATTACTGAATAATAGGTGTAGAACAAAGCGTAGGGCTATAGATACGGAGATGCTGAAGAAACATGTTTGACTGTCCAAAGGGCAATGCGTGATGCCTTCAATGACCACTGTAGCAGAATACTGTCAAATGACATTTCACAAAATGCAAAGAATTCTGGCCATATGTGAAGGGTATTAGTAGGACCAAAGTTAGTGTCCAGTCCCTAGTGCATGAGACAGGAACTGAAATTGAGGGTAGCGAAGCAAAAGCTTAAATACTTATCACCGTTTTCAAACGTTCCTTTACAAAGGAGAACTGACCCAGTTTCATCATCATACCACTGAAAAGATGAATGAAATAAGTATTAATGTCAATGAGAAACAGCTGAAATCTTTAAAACTGAACAAAGCTTCAAGCCCTGAAGGACTCCCTATCAGATTCTATACTGAATCTGCGTTGGAGTTAGCCCCTCTTCTAACTATAATCTAACATAGATCTTGGAAAATGGCACAAGTCACGCTCGTCTACAAGAAGGGTAGTAAAAGTGATCCACAGAACTATTGTCCAGTATCCTTGACATCGGTTTGTTCTAGAATCTTAGAACATATTCCGAGCTCAAACATAATGAGCTATCTCGAACAGGACGACCTCCTCAGTGCCAACCAGCATGGATATCCAAAACATCAATCATGTGAAACCAAACTTGCACTTTTCTCACATGGAATCCTGAAAGCTCCTCATCAAGGGAACCACGTAGATGCAGTATTCCTTGATTTCCGAAAAGCATTTGACTCACCTACACGTATTGTCAAAAGTAGGATCATGTAGGGTATCATGTGAAATTTGTGACTGGTCTGAGACCTTTTTGGTAGGGAGGACACAGCCTGTCATCTTTGACCAGGAGTCGTCGTCAGATGTAGAAGTAATTCGCGTATGCCGCAGTGACGTATGTTGGGACCCTTGTTGTTCAAGTTGTATATTAATGACCTGGCAGACAATATTAATAGTAAAATATCTGATAGAATAGTTGTCCTATCTGAAAGAAGCTACACAAATATTCAGTCAGATCTTGATAAAATTTCAACGTGGTGCAAATACTGGCAACTTACTCTACTCTAAATGTTCAGAAATGTAAAAGTTAGCACTTCACGAAACAAAACACCGTGTTATGCTATGACAATAAATGTGTGTCGTCCGAACAAGACACAGCCAGGGCAAAAGCACTACAGTCGCAAAGATATGAGCTGGTGCCAGTGCCATAGAGACTCGCCACTTGCACAAGTTCCGACTGCGCCACAGGCAGTGCTGAGGATGGAGATATTGACTTTGCCTCGGCCAGTATCCGGCCGAGTATAATACGCCAATTACGGGAGGACAACGGACAGAAGCCTACTCAAAAGATAGAAGAGCAGCTCTTTTTCATTTTCTTATTAATCAGTGAAGTCTTAGAAGTGAACAGACACTTGTAAATTGCATTTGATATGTGCTGTGAAGTTTACCTATATTTGCACCTAGCCATTGAACGCTTTTTTTGTGTTATTTATATGCAGTGTTGAAGATTTCATTATTCAATAAGCCACAAAAATAAGTGAAACTTTTTAACACATTTTGTGACTTGGTTAGTGATTTTTTGGTATGTTGTAGAGTCACCGTTATCCTATCCTGTTACTTGACCCTAGAGCATAGCTGTGTAATAGTGACAGGGAGAAATTGTCTTAGCGGTGTTCTGCACCAGAAGCCGTTTCACAAACTTACAAACTTAGCCTGCCGTTACAACAGTGGTAACTCGGCATCCACAGCAGTAACGACGAGTCCTTTACAAAACTGACGACGAGGGTTTACAAAAAATAATATCGATGAATCTCTTTTGGAATCGGCCAACTCATACAAATACCTGGGTGTAACACTTTGTAGGGATATGAAAATGGAATGATCACTTTGGTTCGGTCGTGGGTAAAGCGGTTGGTAGACTTCGGTTTACTGGTAGAATACTGGGGAAGTGCAATCAGCCTACAAAAAAGACTGCTTAAAAATCATTCTTGCGTCCCATCTTAGAACATTGCTCAAGTGCATGGGACCGGTACCAGACAGGACAAACAGGGGATATTGAACATGTACAGATAAGGCCAACACGAATGGTCACAGGCTTGTTTGATGGGTGGGAGAGTGTCACAGACATACTGAAGGAACTGAATTGGCAGACTCTTGAAGACAGACACAAATTGTCCCGAGAAAGTCCGTTAGCGAAGTTTGAAGATCTGGTTTTAAATGATTATTCTAGGGATATATTATAACTTCATATGTATCACTCACATTGGAAGTGTGAGGATGAGATTAGAATAATTACTGTACACTGAGAGGCATTCGAACTATCATTCTTTCTGTGCTTCATACGTGAATGGAAAGGGAAGAAACCCTAATAACTGGTACAGTGGAACGTACCGTCTGCCATACCCCTCACAGTAGTCTGCAGAGTATAGATGTAGATGTGCCAACGCCTCCCCCCTGCCTCCCAAGAAAAAGAGAGAAATTCATAACTGATGACGCATTTCAAGATATTCAAACCAAAGCTGTCTCTATGCCTTGCTCTTCTTTTTTGGTAAGCTAGTTATGTTTGCTTACGCCCAGATTTCAGATGAAATTGCAGATGCTAATGTTGTTATGTCTCAACTTATAAGTGGCAGCCTGTGATCTTCGTAGTAATTCAATGCTACTGATACTGAAACTCATTCATTCATTTGTTGGATAAGTCATTTTTGCATCAGTAATTACTCAGAAGCTTTAGTAATTAAAAATCTAATATAATTTTAAATGTAAGAGACTAAGGTATTTTAACATGTGTAAATATCCAATCAGTTCATCAGAAACTGGTAGGATCGTTTTTAATGTTAATTATAGTATCAGTTATTAGATGATATAGTTGGTACAGCAACCAAGAATAATACCATATGCTACTGGTTAATCACATACTGTTAGATAAGAATTTATGTGTGTGAGAATCGGATGGGGGGGGGGGTTAGGAGTTTCCCTACCAACTATGGTGGTTACGTGCCAGCGAAGCTGAATATTGGGCAGTAGATTTGCGTACTCATGGAGAAAGAATTTTCATGTAAAAAGAAAGAGTTTTGTTGGTTGAGTTCTTTTTTGCGATTTAAGTACTAAAGTTTATAACAAAGAAATCAAGAAATAATTCTTCATGAAAATTGGAACAATTTCTCCAACAAATTTTGCTTGCTCGCCTGGATGAACTGAACGAGAAACAACGCAGCTTCACCCTTAGTCTATGATATTTACAATGAGCTTTCCTGAGCGTCGTTTTGCCTGCGACAATGTAGCATTATGTAATTGAGTTTATTTTGGTTCTGCAATGAGGATTCACACTGTAACGACAGTTAGCAGTAGCAAACTGATGCAAGGAGAAATTTTAAACATGGCAAAAAGAGAAAAAGTTGACAAAAAAGGAAGAAGGAAGAAATCTAGAAATAGCAAAGTAAGTTGAAATCAAGAAAGTAAATAAATAATAACTTCCTCGGCAGTTAAACCTTTAAATCTTTATGTAAGTTAATTTTCGGAAGAGTTCCAGATGACAGAAAAATACGAAATGCTTGAGAGAATTTTCTGGTTTTACTTTTAATTTTTTTGTTATGTCTTCTGACTGATTTGATACGACCCGCCATGAATTTTTCTCCTGTGCCAACGTCTTCATCTCCGAGTAGCACTTCCAACCTACGTCCTCAATTATTTGCTGGATGTATTCCAGTCTGTCTTCCTCCACTGTTTTTGCCCTCCACAGCTCCCTCTAGTACCATGGAAGTCAGCCCCTGATGTCTTAACAGATGTCCTATCGTCCTGTCCTTGTCAGTGTTTTCCGTATATTCTTTCCCTCTCCCATTCTGCGCAGAACGCCCTCATTCCTTACCTTATCAGTCCACCTAATTTTCAACATTAATCTGTAGCATCACATCTCAAATGCTTCGATCCTCTTCTGTTCAGCGTTTCCCATAGTCCATGTTTCACTACCATACAATGCTCCAAAGGTATATTCTAGAAATCCCATCCTCAAATTAAGGCCTTTGTTTTATTATAGTAGACTTCTCTCGGCCAGGAATGCCTTTTTTCCAGTTCTAGTTTGGTTTTGGTGTCCTCCTTGCTCCGTCCATCTACATCTACATTTACATTTATACTCCGCATGCCACCCAACGGTGTGTGGCGGAGGGCACTTTACGTGCCACTTTCATTACTTCCCTTTCCTGTTCCAGTCGCGTATGGTTCGCCGGAAGAACGACTGTCTGAAAGCCTCCGTGCGCGCTCTAATCTCTCTAATTTTACGTTCGTGATCTCCTCGGTAGGTATAAGTAGGGGGAAGCAATATATTCGATATCTCATCCAGAAACGCACCCTCTTGAAACCTGGCGAGCAAGCTACACCGCGATGCAGAGCGCCTCTCTTGCAGAGTCTGCTACTTGAGTTTGCTAAACATCTCCGTAACGCTATCGCGGTTTCCAAATAACCTGTGACGAAACGCGCCACTCTTCTTTGGATATTCTCTATCTCCTCCGTCAACCCGATCTCGAACGGATCCCACACTGATGAGCAATACTCAAGTATAGGTCGCACGAGTGTTTTGTAAGCCACCTCCTTTGTTGATGGACTACATTTTCTAACGACTCTTCCAATGAATCTCAACCTGGTACCCGCCTTACCAACAATTAATTTTATATGATCATTCCACTTCAAATCATTCCGCACGCATACTCCCAGATATTTTACAGAAGTAACTGCTACCAGTGTTTGTTCCGCTAACATATAATCATACAATAAGGATCCTTCTTTCTATGTATTCGCAATACATTACATTTGTCTATGTTAAGGGTCAGTTGACACTCCCTGCACCAAATGCCTATCTGCTGCATATCTTCCTGCATTTCGCTACAATTTTCTAATGCTGCAACTTCTCTGTATACTACAGCATCATCCGCGAAAAGCCGCATGGAACTTCCGACACTATCTACTAGGTCATTTATATATATTGTGAAAAGCAATGGTCCCATAACACTCCCATCCCATAACACTCCCCTGTGGCACGCCAGAGGTAACTTTAACGTCTGTCAACGTCTCTCCATTGATAACAACATGCTGTGTTCTGTTTGCTAAAAACTCTTCAATCCAGCCACACAGCTGGTCTGATATTCCGTAGGCTCTTACTTTGTTTATCAGGCGACTGTGCGAAACTGTATCGAACGCCTTCCGGAAATCAAGGAAAATGGCATCTACCTGGGAGCCTGTATCCAATATTTTCTGGGTCTCATGAACAAATAAAGCGAGTTGGGTCTCACACGATCGCTGTTTCCGGAATCCCTGTTGATTCCTACAGAGTAGATTCTGGGTTTCCAAAAACGACATGATACTCGAGCAAAAAACATGTTCTAAAATTCTACAACAGATCGACGTCAGAGATATAGGTTTATAGTTTTGCGCATCTGCTCTACAACCCTTCTTGAAGACTGGGAGTACCTGTGCTCTTTTCCAATCATTTGGAACCTTCCGTGCCTCTAGATACTTGCGGTACACGGTTGTTAGAAGGGGGGCAAGTTCTTTCGTGTACTCTGTGTAGAATCGAATTGGTACCCCGTCAGGTCCAGTGGACTTTCCTCTGTTGAGTGATTCCAGTTGCTTTTCTATTCCTTGGTCACTTATTTCGATGTCAGCCATTTTCTCGTTTGTGCGAGGATTTAGAGAAGGAACTGCAGTGCGGTCTTCCTCTGTGAAACAGTTTTAGAAAAAGGTGTTTAGTATTTCAGCTTTACGCGTGTCATCCTGTGTTTCAATGCCATCATCATCCCGGAGTGTCTGAATATGCTGTTTCGAGCCACTTACTGATTTAACGTAAGACCAGAACTTCCTATTGGTTATTTGTTATTTTGTTGCCTGGGTAGCAGAACTCCTTAACTTAATCTACTAGGTGACCATCAAGCCTGATGTTATGTCTCCCGCTGTTCTCATTTCTACTACTTCTCATTACTTTCGTCTCTCTTCGATTTACTCTCAATCCATATTCTATACTCATCAGACTGTCCATTCCATTCAGCGGATCATGTAATTCTTCTTCACTTTCACTCAGGATTGAAATGTCATCAGCGAATCGTATCATTGATACTCTTTCACAGTGAGTTTTAATTCGAATCCTGAACCTTCCTTTTATTTCCATCATTGGTTCTTCGATGTACAAGTTGAACAGTAAGGGCGAAAGACTACAGCCCTGTTCAATCCGAGCTTTTCATTCTTGATCGTCCACTGTTATTATTCCCTCTTGGGTCTTGTACATGTTGTATATTACCGTCTCTCCCCATAACTTACGCCTATTTTTTCAGATTTTCGAACATCTTGCCCCATTTTCTAGATCGACAAATCCTATGACTCTGTCTTGATTTTTCTTTAGTCTTGCTTCCATTGTCAACTGCAACGTCAGAATTGCCTCTCCGGTGCCTTTACCTTTCTTAAAGCCAAAGTGATCGTCATCTAAAATGTCTTCAGTTTTCTTTTCCATTCTTCTGTATATAATTCTTTTCAGCAAACTGGATGAATGAGCTGTTAAGCTGATTGTGGGATAATTCTCGCACTTGTCAGCTCTTGCAGTCTTCGTAAATATGTGAATGCTGTTTATATCATTCCTCAGCGACTTGTATTTTTGTATTCCTAAATTTCCCTGAACATTTTTGTACTTCCTTCTTTTATCGATCAGCTCAAGTTTTGCTTCCCTTATCCATGGTTTCTTTGTCGTTACCTTCATTGTACCTATTTTTTCCTTTCCACCTTCTGTGATTACCCATTTTAGAGATGTTCATTCCTCTTCATCTGCACTGCCTACTGGAATAGTCTTTATTGCTGTATCTACAGCCTTAGAAAACTTCAAGCGTATCTCGTCGTTCCCTAGTGCTTCCATATCCCTCCTCTTTGCGTACTGATTCTTCCTAACTAATCTCTTAAACTTCAACCTACTCTTCATAGCTACTACATTGTGATCTGAGTCTATGTTTGTTCCTGGATACGCCTTACAATGCAGAATGTGATTTCGGAATCTCTGTCTGACCATGATGTAATCTAACCGAAATCTTCCCGTATCACCCGCCCTTTCCCAAGTATACCTCCTCCTCTTGTGATTCTTGAACAGAGTATTCTCTATTACTAGCTGAAATTTTTTACACAACTCAGTTAATCTTTCTCCTCTCTCATTCCTTGTCCCAAGCCCATATTATCCTGTAACCTTTTCTTCTCCTCCTTCCCCTAAAACTGCATTCCATCCCCCCATGTTTATTAGATTTTCACCTCCCTTTGCGTATTATATTACACTTTCAATAACCTCATATACTTTCTCTATCTCTTCATCTTCAGCTTGCGACGTCGACATGTATACCGGAACTATCGTTGTCGGTGTTGGTCTGCTGTCGATTCTGATAAGAATAATCCTATCTCTGAACTGTTCACAGTAACACACTCTCTGCCCTAGCTTCCTACTGATAATGAATCCTACTACCGTTATACCATTTTCTGCAGCTGTTGATATTACCCTATACTCTTCTCACCAGAAATCCTTGTCTTCTTTCCTCATCATTTCACTGACCCCTACCATATCTAGACCGAGCCTTTGCATTTTCCTTTTCAGATTTTCTAGCTACCCTACCACATGTAAGATTATGACATTCCACGCCCCGACTCATAGAATGTTATCCTTTCGTTGATTATTCAATCTTTTTCTCGTGGTAACCTCCCCCTTCGCATTCCTCTTGCAGAGATCCGAATGGGGGACTATTCTGGAATATTTTGCCAATCGAGAGATCGTCATGCCACTTTTTCAGTTACAGGTCACATGTCCTGCAGATACACGGTATGTGTCATTAATGCAGTGGTTTCTGTTGCCTTCTGCATCATCATGCCGTTGATCATTGCTGGTTCTTCCGCCTTTGGGGGCAGTTTCTGACCTCAAGAGCAAGAGTGTGCCCTGAACTACTGTCCACTCCTCCATCCTCTTTGAGAAGGCCGTTGGCAGAATGAGGGTGACTTGTTATGCCAGAAGGCTTTGGACGCCAATGCTGATTATTAATCAAAAATGGCCGGTAGCGGGTTTCGAACCTGGACCAAGGGCATTTTGACTAGATGTTACCCCCTTTTCTTTCTTTTTGTTAATCTCCTTTTGATAGTTATTTTTCGTAGCATTTGTTCAGGGCGGACGTCCCATGACACCTGTTCAAATTTGTCATTGATCTATTCACTCAGTTTTTTTTATTACAGACGGCAGCTAACCGAGCATGTTGAGCTACTGTGCTGGCGACCTCTAGACCATGGGTCTCTTGAATTACTAACTGGTGAACCTGAGACTAAGAAGTCATCCATTGAAGTATCATTTTCAGAAGCATACTTAGGGTAACCTGCAATGTACTGTGTGTAGATAGTGGGACGAAAACTGAAATCACTACCAAGATTTATTGTTATTTACCCAACATTTACAAACTTGCAGTAGAAACTAATGACCACAAAGAACGTGAAAAGGAGGGTGGTGATGCCAGTGATGAACAAGAGAATGCAATCCAAGTAGTAAATGAGAAATGACTGAGTGTACTCCAAAAGGAGACAGGCGATGAAAGCAAAATAAGATTCGCACCACATTCACAAAATCAGTGTAAATTTTCTATCATTTCATGGTATTGATGGTGCACTTAAGCCATTTATTGGCAGTGATAGGTATCCAATTAAAAAGTAGGTCATGAACTTCAAGGAAATTTAGTTTTTAATGAGTTGGAGACAGCTGCAAACCCTTGTTTATTCAAATAAACACTTGAGGAGATCGACCAAACTGCTTTCTCGATAAAAGGAGAAATGGGAAGATTCTCTTCGAGAGAGGAAACTGACATCTGTGTTGATAATGATAATGTCTTGTTATGTCAGTATGTGATTGGTGGGACAGAAGAGAACTCTGGCGCAAAACTTCTACTTTATGCCTATGCATGTGTGGAAGAATTTAAGGGGAAAACGAAGTATTATGAAAGAGTTGTGAAGTCATTGCCAAAAAGACATATTTTAGCAAAAGTTACAGCAATGAAAATTTAAACTCTTGTGAGAAAGTTGCTAATGACTCAAGTAACAGAAGTACTGAAAGTGCAGCTTTAGATAAAAACAAAAATTGTTTCAATTGCAGTGCGAGTGACCACAGGTCAAATGATTGCAACCACGAGAGTAAGGGAAAGAGACAATTCAATTGCAATGAGTGTGCCCACATCTCATCTGAATACACATAGGAGAAGAATGCTCAGAAAGCGATAATGAGTGCAAACACTGTTAAGAAGAATATCAACAACTGCAAGTTTAAAAAGTATCAATAAGTAATTGAGAGTTGAAGGAACTAATTGACTGTAGCAGTCAACTCTGTTTATTATGACAGGATGTTTCTGAGGTTATATATGCTCCAAGTTTGACACTTGCTGGCAAGTATGGTGACATGCTGGTGAGAAACTGAATGTTGGACAGTAGTTTTGTATATCCATGGAGAAACAATTTTCATGGAAAAACCTCAAGTTTGTAGATTAAGTTATTTTATTTATTTGTTAGTTCAGTATTAAGGTTTTTAACAATAAGCTTAATAAATAGTTCTTCATTAAATTTAAAACTTATAGCCTATATGTAATCCTTCCTGATTAGTAATTAGTACCATTGTTCTACATACTAAATAATTCCATTGAATCTACTAACACTTCTGCTCTGCTATAATGATGACTGTTACACACTAACTCCTTTTTTCCTTATGACTGTAAAAACAAAATAAATAAAATTTATTTCATCATCAAATTAATTTCATAATACTAAGTGTAATCCAAATAATTAGCAACCACTTCTATTAAAAAGATAATAGTTAAGAAAACAAATATGCGTGTTCAGAAACCATGGCTTGGTTTTCATTAATTAAGCAGAATGTTTGCAAATCCTTACCATAATGTCATCATATTGTGTTAACATGCTCAAATATTCCTACAGCTAAATTTTCCTAACAGTAGCCTTCTAGTTAAGCATTATGTGTTTGAGTCCTTTAATAACTGTGAAGGTTGTTTGACCTGTGTCAAAGTGTGAAAAAGATGTTGAAAGAATTGAAATAGCAGAAATTTGAAGAGAGATGAAAACTATCCTGAGTTAGCTTACTTACAAAGTTTCAAGAACTGGCTTTAAATTGTGACTTAAGGAATCCAATGAAACCCCTATGTTCCACTTTTGTATGAACTGTGAGGACGAGTTAAGACTGATTATAGCATACACAGAGGCATATAAAGACTCATTATTCCCATGCTCCATATGTGGATGGAACAGGAAAAACTCCTTAGTAAGTACTATATGACATACCCACTGTTATGAACATCACACCGGTTTGCAGAGTAATTTTTACGGACAGCAGTCATGGCTCACATAACTGTTGTATTATATTTTGTTGTCAGATTCATCTTTGATGCTGATATTATGCAGTAGGGTACTTGTTTATAAAAACCTAGTAGCTGCTTCAGTGTTACATCACTCAAGAATCTTATAAATGCCTATTTAATCAAACTAGATTTTTTGGGGTTATTGTAAAGATTTTTCAGAATAACTTTACGTTTTTTAAACCACTGTAACAAGTTGCTATTAGAAATTTCAGTATTTTGCATTGTTGATATTAATAAACCTGATTCTCTTAGCGGAGTGAAAGAATACCCATTCTGCTGTTGTATGATGTTATGGATGCATGAATTTAAGTGGAATCCAGTAATATTTTATTGAATGTTTACTTATTTTCTCCACTAGTAATTATTAATGAATCAGACAATATGCTGTTGCCAGCTAAACATCAGTAGCATAGCAAGGGGGGAGGGAGAGGGGAGATGAGGAGGTCTATTATGTCTCAGGCACCACTTCCAGAGTGCCAACAAATAATCTCTACAAAAAACAAGATTTTATGGAAAATATATTATTATTAAATTCTATATGTTACATTACTATATGTGTTTCTGGAGAGAGACGGACACCAGTGAACAGTAGTGTCACACCATGGGTGCTGAGGTTTTTGCTAAAGATTAATTTCTTTTTATTTGTCTCAAAGAAAAGTATTGTGACCCCAGGTAGGAATGTGAGAAAAGTGGTGGGGGAGGGGAGACGAAGGCACCAATAAAGTGTCATACCTTGGGCACCAGCTGCATTTGCTATGCCACTGCTAACTGCTAAACAAATACAATGGAGAGTGAATGTTCTCAAATGTTCAGGGAAGTCAGCAAGTGTCAAATTTTGTAAAAATGTATCTATTGTGTTTCGTGTCACCTGGATCCTTCGTATACAAACTCTTCATTGATCAGAAAACTTCTCATTTCTAACTCTCTAAGTGGCAGCAAAGATACATGGATATCTTCTAGCTACACATATCACACTCTACCAGTGAAATGATGAAAGATACGTTTTAATATTTTGGATTTTGATAGGTCTATATAAGAAAAATTCAAAGGATAAAACTGTGAATTATTTAAGAGATTGCTGGAATATTTGGATAGAGATATTATTATGAAGAGTAGAAACTATACTATTATAACATATTAATCTGATTTGTTTCTAGATCTATGGTGCTTGCCACGCTGTACTGCAGCCCTGTTGAGATTAATATGAAATCTGAAATACCACTTAATACATATTTTTTTCTTTTGTTACAGTTGTCTTGGGGAGACTTTTTCTTTGCTGGAATCTCTGAATATATGAACTGTGTAGCTCAGTTTGAGGTTACAAAAGATTATCCAAATCTAGCTGCTCTTAAGAAGAAGATATGTGAACTACCAGCCATAAAAGACTGGATCAGCAGGAGACCAGAATCAGTCCTTTGAGGTCATGCTTGTTTATTGAAGTTGAAGGAAAAAGAGAACAAACAATATTTTTAAATAAGCAGATTTATTTTAATTCAAATCTATCATTTCATCTTTTCATTCTGTAGCTAAAAAAAATAAACTCCTGCAGCAAATTTACATGTTTATATGAATAGTGAATCTTTGAAATATGTGATAAAGGCTATTTTACTTATTTTCTCCAAAAATGTAAGTTATATTATTGTGAAACTGGGTTCACTTTCCAAGTTTTTACTCATTATAAAATCTCGTTGTCAACTGGTATGTTCACAAACAAGACTGTGAAATGTAAACCGCTCTTATATTGTGTGTAGTTATACATTGGTACTACACAATTGTTAAGTTGTAAGACCACAACAAAGGAAAGTAAGATACAGATTGGTACATGCAACACTAGTTAATTTATCACATATGTTCTGCTTGTACTACTACAAAGCAAAGTGGAAGTCGTTTAATACAGTATGTGAAGAAGGCTGGTAAAGGATAACACTGACTGAACTGTGATTGTGTTGTTTTTTAAAGAAAATAAGAATAGAATTGTTTTACGATGACTGTTTACTGTGAATTGATACAATATTAGCTTGTGAGTTCCCCCTATAAGCATAACACAGAAATTGTTTCTAACATTTGAAAAATGTTACTGTCATAGAGCAAACACAGTTCTTAAGTCTGCTCATGCTGTATTATAAATGTTCCGAGTCATACAATCTAATATAAGAAAGAAGAGCATTAGCTGATCTCAAATCTGTTTTCACAATCTCTGAAAATTATTTATATCAATCTTCACTCATTTTTATATGTAATAAAAATACCACAGTTTTCATTGGTTGGTAAGGGAAACATGATTGTAAAATTTTACAGGTTGGCTACAGAATGGGGTGTGTGTATCATGACAAAATGAGGAAAGTAGAACTCTTTATGTATTTCTTGTAAGCTTCCATACGAAGTTCGATCAAGTAATATACAACAGAAAACAACAAGCTGGGCAATCAATCATGCAGACTTCATCAGAAAATTAACTAAAGAACACATGAATTTTCATCCAATAGCTAAAATTATTTTGCCTGATGTAGCAGTTCCTCATTTGAGTGTTCAAATTTCAAAACGTTTGGCTCTAGGAAAACCTCAGATGATATATGTACATCAATTGAATTCAGCAAACTCACTGCACACACACTACGCACATCATTTCAGCTGACAATAGGACCATGATGGTGTCCCTGTCTCTCCATTATATCCTATTTGTGCTACCATTTGTCTGTTTGAAACACAGTCAACAACCACCACAATGAAAGAAATGCTGATCTCAAGAAGATGAAAGAAGATTAGAATTTTAGATAACACATTGTCCCAGAACATGTAATTTACTTTAAAACCATATCTGTGAAATGATAGTTAAGAATACACAGTATAAGCATTGGGATATAATACACAAATAAACACATGACACACACACACACACACACACACACACACACACATATATATATATATATATATATATATATATATATATATATATATATATATATATATAGGGAAATATTCCATGCGGGAAAAATATATCTAAAAACAAAGTTGATGTGACTTACCAAACAAAAGTGCTGGCAGGTCAATAGATACAAAAACAAACACAAACATACACACAAAATTTAAGCTTTTGCAACCAACAGTTGCTTCTTCAGGAAAGAGGGAAGGAGAGGGAAAGACGAAAGGATGTGGTTTTTAAGGGAGAGGATAAGGAGTCATTCCAATCCCGCATCTCAGGACTGAAGATCACAACAACAACAACACACACACACACACATATATATATATATATATATATATATATATATATATATATATATATATATATATCTGTGTGTGTGTGTGTGTGTGTGTGTGTGTGTGTGTGTGTGTGTGTGTGACCGAAGACCACAACAACACACACACACACACACACACACACACACAGATATATATGGTGTGAGACAGCTCTCCATGCCACTCTATCTAATGCAAGCTTCTTCATCTACCAGTACCTACTGCAACCTACATCTGCTTAGTGTAGTCATCTCTTGGTCTCCCTCTACGATTTTTACCCTCCACACTGCCCTCCAATACTAAATTGGTGATTCCTTGATGCCTCAGAACATGTCCTACCAACCGGTCTCTTCTTCTGGTTAAGTTGTACCACAAACTTCTCTTCTCCCCAATCCTATTCAATACTTCCTCATTAGTTATGTGATGTACCCATCTAATCATCAGCATACTTCTGTAGCACCACATTTCGAAAGCTTCTATTCTCTTCTTGTCCAAACTATTTATCGTAAAAGTGTTTCACTTCCATACATGGCTACACTCCATACAAATACTTTTTGAAATGACTTCCTGACACTTAAATCTATACTCGATGTTAACAAATTTCTCTTCTTCAGAAACGCTTTCCTTGCCATTGCCAGTCTACATTCTATATCCCCTCTACTTCGACCATCATCAGTTATTTTGCTCCCCAAATAGCAAAACTCCTTTACTACCTTAAGTGTCTCATTTCCTAATCTAATTCCCTCAGCATCACCCAACTTAAATCGACTACATTCCATGATCCTCGTTTTGCTTTTGTTGATGTTCATCTTATACCCTCCTTTCAAGACACTGTCCATTCCGTTCAACTGCTCTTCCAAGTCCTTTGCTGTCTCTGATAAAATTACAATGTCATCGGCGAACTTCAAGGTTTTTGTTTCTTCTCCATGGATTTTAATAGCTACTCCGAATTTTTCTTTTGTTTCCTTCACTGCTTGCTCAATATACAAATTGAGGCTACAACCCTGTCTCACTCCGTTCCCAACCACTGCTTCCCTTTCATTTCCATCGACTCTTATTACTGCCATCTGGTTTCTGTACAAATTGTAAATAGCCTTTCGCTCCCTGTATTTTATCCCTGCCTCCTTCAGAATTTGAAAGAGATTATTCCAGTCAACATCGTCAAAAGCTTTCTCTAAGTCTACAAATGCTAGAAACGTAGGTTTGCCTTTCCTTAATCTAGCCTCTAAGATATGTCATAGGGTCAGTATTGCCTCACGTGTTCCAACATTTCTACGGAATCCAAACTGATCTTCCCCGAGGTCGGCTTCTACTAGTTTTTCCATTCGTCTGTAAACAATTCGCGTTAGTATTTTGCAGCTGTGACTTATTAAACTGATAGTTCGATAATTTTCACATCTGTCAACACCTGCTTTCTTTGGGATTGGAATTATTATATTCTTCTTGAAGTCTGAGGGTATTTCGCCTGTCTCATACATCTTACTCACCAGATGGAAGAGTTTTGTCAGGACTGGCTCTCCCAAGGCCGTCAGTCGTTCTAATAGAATATTGTCTAATCCCGGGGCCTTGTTTCGACTCAGGTCTTTCAGTGCTCTGTCAAACTCTTCACGCAGTATCATATCTCCCATTTCATCTTCATCTACATCCTCTTCCATTTCCATAATATTGTCCTCAAATACATCGCCCTTGTATAGACCCTCTATATACTCCTTCCGCCTTTCTGCTTTCCCTTCTTTGCTTAGAACTGGGTTTCCATCTGAGCTCTTGATGTTCATACAAGTGGTTCTCTTATCTCCAAAGGTCTCTTTAATTTTCCTGTAGGCAGTATCTACCTTACCCCTAGTGAGATAAGCCTCTACATCCTTACATTTGTTCTCTAGCCATCCCTGCTTAGCCATTTTGCACTTCCTGTCGATCTCATTTTTGAGACGTCTGTATTCCTTTTGCCTGCTTCATTTACTGCATTTTTATATTTTCTCCTTTCATCAATTAAATTCAATATATCTTCTGTTACCCTAGGATTTCTACTAGCCCTCTTCTTTTTACCTACTTGATCCTCTGGTGCCTTCACTACTTTATCCCTCAAAGCTACCCATTCTTCTTTCACCGTATTTCTTTCCCCCATTTCTGTCCATTGCTCCCTTATGCTCTCCCTGAAACTCTGTACAACCTCTGGTTTAGTTAGTTTACCCAGTTCCCATCTCCTTAAATTCCCACCTTTTTGCAGTTTCTTTAGTTTTAATCTACAGGTCATAACCAATAGATTGTGGTCAGAGTCCACATCTGCCCCTGGAAATGCCTTACAATTTAAAACCTGGTTCCTAAATCTCTGTCTTACCATTATATAATCTATCTGCAACCTGTCAGTATCTCCAGGCTTCTTCCATGTATACATCCTTCTTTTATGATTCTTGAACCAAGTGTTAGCTATGATTAAGTTGTGCTCTGTGCAAAATTCTACCAGGCGGCTTCCTCTTTCATTTCTTTGCCCCAGTCCATATTCACCTACTGCGTTTCCTTCTCTCTCTTTTCCTACTACCGAATTCCAGTCACCCATGACTACTAAATTTTCGTCACCCTTCACTATCTGAATAATTTCTTTTATTTGATCATACATTTCTTCAATTTTTTCGTCATCTGCTGAGCTAGTTGGCATATAAACTTGTACTACTGTAGTAGGTGTGGGCTTCGTATCTATTTTGGCCACAATAATGCGTTTACTATACTGTTTGTAGTAGCTTACCTGCATTCCTATTTTCCTATTCATTATTAAACCTACTCCTGCATTACCCCTATTTGATTTTGTGTTTATAACCCTGTAGTCACCTGACCAAAAGTCTTGTTCCTCCTGCCACCGAACTTCACTAATTCCCACTATATCTAACTTTAACCTATCCATTTCCCTTTTTAAATTTTCTAACCTAACTGCCCGATTAAGAGATCTGACATTCCACGCTCCGATTCGTAGAACGCCAGTTTTCATTCTCCTAGGCCCCGCCCGGAGATCCGAATGGGGGACTATTTTACCTCCGGAATATTTTACCCAAGAGGACGCCATCATCATTTAATCATACAGTAAAGCTGCATGCCCTCGGGAAAAATTACGGCTGTACTTTCCCCTTGCTTTCAGCTGTTTGCAGTACCAGCACAGAAAGGCCGTTTTGGTTATTGTTACAAGGCCAGATCAGTCAATCATCCAGACTTGCTCCTGCAGCTACTGAAAAGGCTGCTGCCCCTCTTCAGGAACTACACGTTTGTCTGGCCTCTCAACAGATACCCCTCCTTTGTGGTTGCACTTACGGTACGGCTATCTATATCGCTGAGACACGCAAGCCTCCCACCAACGGGAAGGTCCGTGGTTCATGGGGGGAGTATATATATATATATATATATATATATATATATATATATATATATATATATATATGCCTTAATCAGATTCATGATGTCCCATCACTTCTCCCACTCATATTACTGCAAAAGATGGATGTTTCATTACTTAGAGTACATTCAATAATTAATGGTATGCTGTGAATGCTACACCCACTGTGCCTATCACAATGTTTATTTTATGAAAAAGTATAGTGATTATCTACCTTTGTTTTGGGACATAGTTGGGTCTGATTGTGCCAGTACCATTTTGACTATATGCTACACATTCTTACTGTTCACTACACTGCATCACATCAGTCTAGGATTCACTGAATAGTATTTAGAGATTAGAATATTCAACTTAGTTTCATTTTATAGTCCATGTTAGTCATGTTAGTAGCTGCATATGTTCAATAAATAGCTGTTTGTCCGATGATAAACAAGTACTGCTCATAAATTCATTTTCATATTTCATCTTGGTCAGCTCTGTACGAAGGTGACACCCATCAAGTGCAAAGCCTTCACATAACTAATTTTTCATGCCTTATATGAAATCTTCTACACTACAGTGATATTATTTCTTGCACCTTCAAATGCTCATCATCCAATACTATATTATACACTTTCTCATTCCTTTTTCCCATACTTACAATTACTGTTTCACGCATAAATCATCTACAAGAGAAGTGCAGACACATTTAAGTTCACACTACTTCAATGGAAAACTGCACAAGCCATCTTCCTGTAAACTACCACCATCACTATCCACAAGAGAAAGTTTCATGAAGCAATAGTATTCCAGGCGACCTATCTGATTGGAGAGCTCACTGAATAACTACTTAAAAATTCCATATAAACAAATTTCCAGGAGTGAGGTGGTGCACACTGGACTTGGATTTGGGAGGACATCGGTTCAAACCTGCGTTTCCCCATCCTGATTTAGGTTTCCCATTATTTCCCTAAATTGCTTCAGACAAATGCCAGGAGGTTCCTTTGAAAGGACACACCCACTTCCCATCTTTCCCTAATCCAATGGGACCAATGACCTCACTGTTTGGTCCCCACTTCCAGCCAGTGGACCAATCAACCAACGCAAACAACTTTATTCCTCACGTTAAATTGACATCTATCTAGCTAGTACGGAACTGCATAGTGATACAACAAAGCCATTGATAAAACGGTGAAAAGAGAAAAAAAACAGATAATGATGCCACACCAAAATCAGTTGATAAAGAGAACCAAATCATGCACTGAGTTGAATCACTACTGCATGGTTCTTTTTAACTGACATATGACACAAAGATAATTGTGAAAGGAAGAGCTTTGGGGGAATATGTTAGTGCATAAGGTTTCCAGTGTCATGACACTGGGCTGTTTTGGATGAATTTCGAAGGCACTACAGGGAGCATAGGTGAGCTATATGTATTATCTGTGGGGAAAGTCATTCCTGAGGAAACTTCAGAAAAATGCAGCAATATTGTTAATGTTGTTATTATCAAATTGGTCATAACATTTTAAAAATAGAAAAACAGTAACACTCTTTTGATAGTACATTTTCTGGAAATATGAAAATCATTTATAAGTAAGTACACAATGGTTAGTATTCCAACTCACCTTTCATCTAAGCAATGAGTTACATCTGTTGTGTACATTCCATTACTACAAAAAGAAAACCTACACAAAATTATCTGTGGTGCAGAAGCAGTAGATGCTAAGTGACTATCCAAAAGAGTCATTAATAATAAAGTTAGCAACATTATTAATCCTCATACTGGCTTCTTGAGCTTGGAGACCCAAAATTATTACATGGGATGTGGAATGTTCCAAAGAGGTTTGGAATTTAATACAGGACATTGCTGCCAGTATAAGGTGATTATGAACTTTATGCCATGACCTCTCCACTCCTTGTCAGCCAAACATTGTCAGTGGAAATTTTTTCTACCGCCAGAATGCAAAGCAGCTATCTCAGAGTTGAGCACTACTGCACAAGAGCCCATTATCAATCAGCTATAGAGGCAGTTTCCTTAGAGAAACATATATAATTGCAACAGTATACACATCATCCTGCAAAGAAGCTAAAGTGTGTAATACTCATGAACTCATTAATCATGAGGTACAATTTGTACAGAATTCAGCTGTACTTTAAATTAACTCAAAAATTTTGAGCATTTTGCAGTATATTTAAAATTAGTCAAGAGCAGAAAACCAAACATTAATTATACTTCCATATATGGTTCAATGGTCTTTATAAATGTTGATCATAATCATTCCATTAATTGCAGCAAATGTTGAATTTTTCATTTTTTTGCGCACTTTATAAGAAACTGTTGATTTTTAATTGAATCTAACTTCCAAATTTAGTAATTCTTCCATTAAATCATATTTTCTTCAATGTGTAACATTTGAAATACATTTAGGTAGCGTTCCTCTTCTAGGATAGGGGAATATAACAGTACTACACCGGACAAAATACAAGGATGTGGAGCTTTTATTCTCACAAGATAACATAATAAAATGCATACACTTTTTAACATGTTTTAGAGTGAACTGCCATTCCCAGTCACAGATATTCCACTCCTCCACATGAGAGTGCTCGTCAGTGATAGTATTTATCATGATGTCCCACAGAATCACAATTCCCCCTCCCACCTCCTGTCTCCTCTTGAGTGCAAGTATTGGAGGTGTAACTGTGGGTGGCAAGAGGTGCAGAAGTTAGCTGGCAGGGTGACAGTGACCTCACCTGTTGGAGAATGCTCGGAGGATACAGCAGCAACATCCACAGCTGGTGACAGGTGGATGGTGTGGGTCAATCAAATAGTGATTAGCGTGGATGGGGAGTCTGTAGCCTCATGACTAACTTCAAACAAAAGTTCTGTGTTGGCCACTTTGACCTTGATTTTCTCCAGTCAGCCGGCCGCGGTGGTCTAGCGGTTGTAGGCGCTCAAGTCCGGAGCCGCGCGACTGCTACGGTCGCAGTTTCGAATCCTACCTTGGGCATGGATGTGTGTGATGTCCTTAGGTTAGTTAGGTTTAAGTAGTTCTAAGTTCTAGGGGACTGATGACCATAGATGTTAAGTCCCATAGTGCTCAGAGCCATTTGAACCATTCTCCAGTCAAAAGCTGTGCACATTGAGTGTATTAGTCACTGATTCTGTGAGTCACGAGCCCACTGTGGGTGAGTTGGGGCAAAGTGAACAGACGGGAGAGGCACTGGCGAATTATGCATGTGATTTTTGACATGCTACACCAAAGGGAAGAGTTGTGTCGAGTCAGTCATAGGAGGTGGTAGCGTGATGGTTCTGGCGCACAATATTTCTTCGAGTATGGCATGTAAGTCAGGATAATAACAGCTGTGGCTGTTATTATCCTAAAAATCAGTTGGGTCATCCAAGGTGCAGAAGATACACGCAGGTTTCAGTTTGTTAATGGAGACAATCGTAGAAGTAATCTGTACATCACAATCCCACTTCAACACCCAGAACAGCCCAGTATAGGGAGGTTGTAAGACTACCTATTTAGTGGCATCATAGAGCATGACATATGCACAATTACGCAGTCTGTGATCTTCCTATGGATGAATGCAGTTGGGGCAAAGTGAACAGACGGGAGAGGCACTGGCGAATTATGCATGTGATTTTTGACATGCTACACCAAAGGGAAGAGTTGTGTCTAGTCAGTCATAGGAGGTGGTAGCGTGATGGTTCTGGCGCACAATATTTCTTCGAGTATGGCATGTAAGTCATCTAGACGCTGAGGAGTACACACAGAAGGGCTACAGTCCATGCGCTCCTGTGGCACATGAGTGCCATTTTCGTAGTAAGATGCCACCATTCCACGAGACTGATGCTCTGTGGTTGTTACGTTGTGGTATGATGGTTGATTATCCTACAGAAGCTACAGAGGGCACTGAACAGTGAAGATTCGAACTGATGAGACCCTGACCAGTGATAATGGTAAATGGGCATTTGAAATAGGATATCCAAGCAGCCATTGAGGCTATGACTGGCAAAGCTTCCACCAAAGCGTGAAATACGATGAATCATGGAGAGTGATATCTATACTAATCTGACCCAAGCAGATATCCAACAAGATCGAAATGTATGTAAGAAAAGTGCCCATGTGATACATGATGCTGCCAAGGGACGCTTGCACATGGTGACACATCTTACTGAATTGGTTCTGGAAGCATGCCCACTTCCACACATGGCAATCGCACCTGACACTTGGTCAAAGAAAGCTCTCAGTGGCAAGCCGGATCGTCTGCCCAACTCCCAGACGCGCCAGGTTCTGGAGACGGCCAAAGATTGGCCATTGTATCGACGTAGGGAGGAGCAGTAAAAGTTTGTGCTGGGACACATCGCTGAGGACTCTAGCATTTTAACAGAGACACTTTACAAAGGATGCTGGCATCCAAACTGGGAACTGATTGGCACTCAGGCTTGAGATTCGAGAATTGTTGTCGAGAAAGACAGAAATTGTCAGGTTCAGTTCTTGTTCCTTATCCAGTCTGCTGTGATTGAGAGTGAGGCACATCATGTTCACGTGTGAAAGGTAATCAGCGACAATGTTGTCCACTTCACACAGATGACTGACATTGGTGGGGTACTGGGGAATGAAATCTAAATTGCAAAACTGTCGTGCGTTCACAGTCATCGAGAGGTGACATATGGCTTCCGTCAGTTGTTTGTGGTCACTGTACATGACAATGTGGCAACCTTCACTGTTTTACCAAAAGTAGTGCATAGCCTCTTATAAGGCGAGCATCCCGTGGTCGAATGCAGGCCATTTTGTTTGAGAGGCAGTTAGTTTCTTGGAGAAGAAAAAGAGGGAATGTGTGTCACTTCTTGCTGAATCACTTAGTCCATGGTGATGGTATGCTGGACAGAAGAGATTGCATTTCAAGTGTTTGTGTGGGGTGAGAGGTACTTGAGCCTTCACCAAATGCCATGGTATGTTCAAGGTGGTGGGAGCTGACGAACAAGGTCGGCACGGTCTGGTGTTGTTTTGATCCCATTAGCGTTGATGGTGTGGCTGAGAAATGTTACCTCTGGCTTCTGTAACAGCGAGTTTTCCTCATTGATGGCCACTCCTGCGTCTCAGAAGGCAGCGAGAACTAATTGGAGGTGTCGTTTGTTGCTTTGAGCGCCAGTAGAGAAAATTAAGATACCATCTAGGAACATGTAACAGCAGTCGAGCTTGAAAAGTACCCATGAATATAACACTACCACGTTTCAGCTGCATTCTTCAGTCCATAGTGCAACTCAGACAGGCCAAAGGAAGCAATAATAGCCGTATTGGCGAAATCGTCCAGAAGCATGTGGATTTGACCGTAGGCTTTGTGGACAATCCATCTCACTGTAAGTAGTAACTCCACCATGAGCGAACACATGAAGTCTTGGATGTTCACCACAGGGTAGCTAGCATGAGATGTGCGAGAGTTAAGAGTTGTGTAGTCACCACAGAGCTGCAAAGAACCATCTTTCTTAGGATCCAACTTTATGGGAGTGGCCCAAGCACTGTCTGAAGATTAAACGATATCTGCTGCAGAGTGAAAAATTCAACTCGGAAACATCCTCTATGCTGTGGGTGAGTAAGTAAGAGACTGCAGGTGTGCTCCGTTGTTTTCAAGTGTTTGAAGAAAAAACTACAAAGATAAACTCAAGGAACCCATATACTGATGGCTCCATTACGCAAGTATCGATATATCTGACCGTCTGTATGTGGAGTGCATATGGGACTGAAGATGTCGTTATTGAAGTGCCAAAACTGTTTGTCTATATAAAATAACTATCGAAAACGTACGGCTGTTTGGCGATTTCCCTTGGTAAATATTTGACTAGCCGCCGTCCAGATTCCACAATGGATCAAGAGAGGCTCAGCAATGTTTGTGTCATCTAAGAAATCTGGACGATTGTGCGAGGCCCTGTGAAACGTTCCACCTCTGCACTGCATGTTGGTCTTCGCAGCTAGCCCACAGCTGAAGGTTGTAGGGAAACTGGTGGTACTGTCATTCTCTAACACAGGTATTCCATAGGCTGCCAAAATGGTTCTCACATAAACATCAGAGATGCTCCACATTTGGCAAGACACGAGGCACCTCTGGCTTATGGGCTACTACATAATGCCAGATGTTGTGAGATTTGGTACATATTGCGTCATTTGAGTGTGTAGCCAACATGTGTTATCACTGGGCAGAGCCTATGATGTAATCGATCGACTTTTGTGTGAGTTGGAAGGGAAAGTACTATTACGTTGAAGTATGTGCAGCAGGACAATAGCATTGTGCCATGCATTACATGTTCAAAGTCTCGCCTTCTTGCTGGGCATGCCCAAAGATGTACTGTGACAAAAGTCTTGGGATACCTCCTAATATCGTGTTGGATCTCCTTCCGTCTCGCGTAGTACTGCACTCGACGTTGCTTGGACTCAATAAGTCGTTGAGCACGAACTGACCACTCGATTGTCTCCCATAAATGTTCGATGGGATTTAGCAGGGCATTTTAGGCAGTCAGATCATTCGATCGATTTGTCTAGAATGTTCTTCAAACTAGTTGCGAACATTGTGGCCTGGTCACATGGTGAATCATCATCCATAAAAAGTCCAACGTTGTTTGGGAACAACAAGTTCATGGAGGCGGAAGAGATCCCATTGACAACGAGGTCATTAGAGACGGAGAACAAGCTCAAATTAGGGATGGATGGGCAAGGAAATCAGCTATGCCCTTACAAAGGGACCATGGCAGCACTTGCCAGAAGTGATTTAGGGAAATCACCGAAAATCTAAATCAGTATCGCCAGTATCATCGATGTATCTGCAAAAAACAGGTGGTTTACAAACCGCTGATCCAAGTGCTCTTACTTTCATAGTGTGGCCCCACGGACAAGGAAAGTTAATGGAGTTTTTTCATCATCTTAACTCCATCTATGAGAATATTCGATTTACTATGGAACTAGAGAAAGATGGTTGCCTTCCATTCCTGGAAGTTTTGGTTAAACGGAAGAGTGACTGCTCGAGGGGACATTCTGTTTATCGTAAGCCCGTTCACACTGATTTCTACTTGCATTCTCCAAGTTGCCATCACCCATCCCAAACCATGAGTGTGCTCAAAACCCTTGTGCACAGAGCATATACGGCGTCGGATGCAGAGAGTCTGTCTAAGGAACTTGCACATTTAAGGACGGTGTTCAGAGACAATGTATACTCGACCCGACAAATTAATAGGGGCTTCTCAACTAAATCCAGAAACCAGGAAGTGGATAAAGAGGAGAACGCTCCAGTCTAGTCCCCAGCTTTTCTACCTTTCGTTGGAAACATCTGCTTTAAAATAGCGAGGATTATTAATAATTTTCATGTGAAAGTGGTTTTTCGTCTACCTTTCAAGATTTCGAATCTGCTGGGATCGGTGAAGGATGATTTGTTACTGCGGAAGGCGGGAATTTACAAAATATCTAGTCAATGTGGTATGGCCTATATAGGACAGACAACGCGTACAGTAGAAGAGTGTTGTGAGGATCATCAGTGTTGCACTCGCCTACTGCAACCCAGTAAGTTTGCAGGTGCAGAACATTGTATTTCCAACGGACAGTCAATGGAGTATGACAAAACTTCGATTTTGGCCACCGCAACAACCTTTTGGGATTCCATTATCAAAGAATCCATTGAAATATGCATCGCGGAAAATCTAATGAACCGTGACAGTGGTTACCAATTGAATAACGCGTGGAATCCCGCCATCTCCGAAATTTGGTCGAGACGAAGACGCCAGAAGACTTCGATAGCTGCGGCCAGCGACAATACCGACGGCAGCTGAGTCTTGCAGTTCTATCAGCGAGGGCGCTGCCGCAGGGCGGTGTGGTGCTTCTGTCTCCGCAACTTCAAAGCATGCGTGGCAGCACCATCAGCGCACTTTATAAGACGGAGCGGAAAACGTCTTCGTCACTGTGGAGTCTCATTTCCCTACCAAACTCATCCACCCTCACTGCCCCAGGCTTCCTCCACAGACCGTCCTTCTTCTGTGCGAATCCCGCAGGCTCTACCGCTCCTTCGTCCGCACCCGTGACCGGGATACACTCACCCGCCACCGGCAATTACAGCGACACATCCAGAACCTCCTTAGTGCAAAGAAACTCCGGGACTGTCGCCAACCATGCACACACCTCAACTCCACCGTCCCTATCAACTCCTCCAAGTATTGGTCAGCCTTCCACTGCCTTACTGGTAGCCATCCCACCCCGCATTACCCAATCCTCCATGACGATCGACCCTTTCCTGACAACCTCAGTAAGGCTAACCATTTTGCTTCCCACGTCTCCGAGGTCTTCTCCATTTCTGACGATCCCCATTTTGATTGCTCCCTCTTCCCCACCGTTCTTGACCGCACTGGCATCTCTATCCGTCCACTCGCTCCTAGCTTCCAGTACTTGGGATCAATTATCCCCCTCAGCCATCAACACTCCCATCACCGTACAAGACATCACACTCGTCCTCCACTCCAAACGCAACACCACCACTAGTCACCTACCGCCACCTCAAGGAATCCCCCCCCCCCCAATCCTTCCTGACTGTCCTTGCTACCCTGTACAATGTCCTCCTCTCCACTGGATTTTACCCCAACCTGTGGAAGACTTCCCGTGTCCTGCTGTTCCCTAAACCCAACAAACCCCCCTCTGATACCTCTTCCGATCGTCCCATCTGGACTTCCTTCTCTGCTGACAACCAGCTCCTTAACCTTACCAATCTTATTTCCCTCCAACGTAACTCCCATCGCTCTGCTATTTTTGTTTCCCTTGATCTCCAGAACGCCTATGACCATGTCTGGCATCCCAGGCTCTTCTTCAAACTCCATAACTATGCTCCCTCCAACAACTTCGTCTGTCTCGTTGCTTCCTTCCTCTCCCATCGTCCCTCCTATGTGACTATCCACAATTACAACTCCTGTACTTTCTATCCCTCTGCCAGCGTGCACCATGGCTCTGTCCTTCCCCTTTCCTCTATCTCCTGTACACTGCTGATATGCTTCAAACCTCCCCCACCTGTTCATCTTCTCCAGTTTGCTAATGACACCGCCTTCCTAGCCCTTTATCGTACCCTTCAACGGTCCCACCGTACCCTCCAATCCATCACCGTTTGGTGCAACCAGTGGTCCCTCCGTATCAATCCCCCAAGACCCAGGCGATCATCATAGGCTGCACCACCCGCTCCACCCGTCTCCATGATTTCTACCTCACCATCTATGGCTGTCCAAGTCACCTCACTCCTACCCTCAAATAGCTTGGCCTCACCCTCGACCGCCACCTCACCTGGACTCCCCATCTCCTTACCATCCAAAACAAAGCTCACAACAGACTCCACCTCCTGAAACTCCTGTCCGGCTAGATGTAAGGTCTGCATCCTTCCACCATCCTTCACACTTACAAATCCTTGATCCGCCCCATCCTCTGTTATGTCAGTGTAGCTTGGATTTCCGACCCTCCCCAGTTCTATAAAGCCCACCAAATCCTCGAATGCCATGCGCACCGCCTCGCCTTCTGCATCCACCTTCTGTCACCCACGCACATCCTCTATGACCTCATCCCTTCCCCCACCTTCTTCTTTTTCTTTAACACATCAGCACACTATATATTGTCCGCCGTCTTGATCCCGCTCACCCCCTGGTGTCTCCCTTCCTCTCCACCCCCAACCCATTGTCGCGCCTTTACCGCTGTGTCCCACCCTCTCTCCATCTCCACACCCTCCGCCTCCTTTCCCAACGGTCTACCCCTCCCGGATGATGAGCTTCGCCCTGACATCTACCCTTACTACCAACCCCATCTTCCTGCCTCCTCCTGAGGGCTCCCTCTCCTCCCCCCTCCCTTCTTCTGAGTGGCTTCCCCCTCCTACTCCCCCCCTCTCTTGTGCTGCCTTTCAGTGTCTCTGCGCTCCTTCCTGGTTTGTCATCGCTCTTCATCTCCTGCCCCACCAGTCTCCTGCCTCTTCGTGTTCCTGCTGACGCCCCTACCCTCTTCATACCGCCGCTCCCCCCTGCTACCCCTTGCTCTCCCCTGCTTTTCCATCCTCTCCGACCTCTCCCTCGGCAGGTCTCACCTCTCAGTTTTATACTTCACCGAGTGTGCCCAAGTGGATTTTAAGTGTGTTGTTCTGGTTTTTAATTGTGTGGCCGACTTTAAACCTGTGCATATGCATTCAGTGTCTTCTTTGTGTTTTAAGACTCGCCAACTGCCTTTTTTAACTTTATGGTGACTTTTTTAATTGCCAACCCCCCATGAAGGTCTCCCTGTCAGTGTACTTTTACCTCCATTATCTCCCCTTACTCTTTTTTATGTTCCCTTTTTTTATCGCCTTATACAGGGTGAGTCACCTAACGTTACCGCTGGATATAGTTCGTAAACCACATCAAATACTGACGAACCGATTCCACAGACCGAACGTGAGGAGAGGGTCACTGTGATTGTTTAATACAAACCATACAAAAATGCACGGAAGTATGTTATGTTTTTTAACACAAACCTAGTTTCTTTTAATGGAACCACGCTAGTTTTGTTAGCACATCTGAACATATAAACAAATACCTAATCAGTGCCGTTTGTTGCATTGTAAAATGTTAATTACATCCGGAGATATTGTAACCTAAAGTTGGCGCTTGAAACCTCCGACGTTCAGATGCGTGTTGCAACAAATACGGGCCACGGTCGGCGAGCAGCATCTGCAGGGACATGTTTACGATGACGACCGTGTTTACGATTGTGGCTGTAGTGCACTGTTGTGGTTTGGTCTAGCTGTCGCAGTGTCAGCATGTAGCGCTTGCTGCTATTGTTATTCTGCATTCGTCTCCGCACGCAGACCAACTGTAGTACACCGTGTTACCAGACGTCTGTGATAGTGTAGTGTTGTAGGAACTGTGCACATGGTGTATTCGAACTCTGAAAAGGCGGAGATGATACTCATCTATGGCGATTGTCGACGAAATGCAGCTGAAGCCTGCAGGGTGTATGCAGAACGGTACCCGGACAGAGAGCATCCAACGTGCCGCACATTGCAAAACATCTACCGCGCCAACTATATGCAACAGGTATGGTCGTAGCACGCAAACGGGTCCGTAACAGCCCCGGCACAGGAGAAGCGGGTGCAGTTGGTGTGTTAGCTGCTGTTGCCATGAACCCACACATGAGTACGTGGGACATTGCGAGAGCCGGTGAACTGAGTCAAAGTAGTGTCATGCGCATACTGCATCGTCACCGCTTTCAGCCGTTTCATGTGTCGCTACATCAGCAAATATATGGTGATGACTTTAATCATCGAGTGCAATTCTGTCAATGGACATTAACAGAGAATGCGTTGCAGTTCTACCTGTTTACCGATGAAGCGGGTTTCACAAAGCACGGGGCAGTGAATCTGCGGAACATGCATTACTGGTCCGTGGACAATCCTCGCTGGCTCAGACAGGTAGAGCGACAGTGATCGTGTACTGTAAATATATGGTGCGGAATCATTGGCGATCACCTCATTGGTCCTCACTTCATTGCAGGGGCCCAAACAGCTGCAACATACATTGCGTTTCTACATAATGATCTGCCAACGTTGCTCTAAAATGTCCCACTGGAAACTCGTCGACGTATGTCGTATCAGCATGATGGTGCACCTGCACATTCCGCAATTAACACTAGGCTGACCCTTGACAGGATACTCGCCGGGCGTTTCATAGGACGTGGAGGACGCATAAATTGGGCAGTACGTTCTCCTGATCTTACACCGCTGGAATCCTTTCTGTGGGGTACGTTAAAGCGAATGTGTAACGTGATGTACCTACAACCCCATACAACCCCAGAGAATATGAAACAACGTATTGTGGCAGCCTGCGGCGACATTACACCAGATGTACTGCGGCGTGTACGGTATTCCTTACGCCAGAGATTGCAATGGTGTGCAGCAAATGATGGCCACCAAATTGAACATCTATTGGCCTGTCATGTCGGGACACACTCTATTCCACTCCGTAACTGAAAACGGAAACCACGTGTGTACGTGTACCTCACCCCTCATGGTTGGTTCAAATGGCTGTGAGCACTATGGGACTCAACTGCTGTGGTCACCAGTCCCCTAGAACTTAGAACTACTTACACCTAACTAACCTAAGGACATCACACACATCCATGCCCGAGGCAGAATTCGAACCTGCGACCGTAGCAGTCGCACGGTTCCGGACTGTGCGCCTAGAACCGCGAGACCACCGCGGCCGGCCCACCCCTCATGGTAATGTACATGTGCGTCAGTGAAAAAGACCAATAAAAAGGTGTTAGCATGTGGACGTAATGTGCTGTTCCAGTCTCTTCTGTACCTAAGGTCCATCACCGTTCTCTTTGGGTCCCTACGTAATTCGGTGCTCTCCGATACACACGATCGAGCAGCAGAGGAGTGGTACTCAAGCGTCAACTTTAGGTTGCAATATCTCCGGATGTAGTTAACATTTTACAATGCAACAAACAGAACTGAATACGTATTTGTTTATATGTTCATATGTGCTAACAAAACTAACTGTGTTCCATTTAAAATAACGTAGGTTTGTGTTAAAAAAAACATAATTCCGTGCATTTTTTTAATGGTTTGTATTAACCATTTACACCTGCCCCTCTCCGCACGTTCGGTCTGTGGAATCGGTTCGTCAGTATTTGATGTGGTTTACGAAATATATCCAGCGGTAATGTTAGGTGACTCACCCTGTATATGTAGCATTTTATTCTTGTTTTAGTTGTCACGTCACTCGGCTGAAGAGCGGAGGATTGTGGTGCTGACAGCCCTCCCCTGCCCATATGGGGCAGTTAGTCCTAGTTCGGCTCACCTGAAGATAGCTGGCAGCTGTCCAGTCGAAATATCGTGGAATGAATTTTACGACGATCGGCTGCAATCCAGAAATTTCTTTGAACCGCTGATTCGCCGGGAATATTTCACAACGAAGACAAGAGTACAAACTCTCGCCATGGGTGGGTGAGCATTATCTCGCTAAAATGTGCGGCCATATCATGGAAGGCAACAAAACAGGGCGCAGAATATCGTCGATGTAGTACTGTGCTATAAGTGTGCCGCAGATGTCAACCAAAGGTGTCTCGCTATGAAATAATGTGACACTCCAGGCCACCACTCATGGTTGTCGGGCTATATGGCGGGCGGTAGTCAGACAGGTATCCCACAAATGTCTGGGGTGTCTCGGACACGTCCTACCTTGTCATCAGGGCTCAGTTTGAAGGGAGAATCGCCACTGAAGAGAATTCTGTTCCATTCAATGAGATTTCAGGCCGAATGTGCCCGACACCACTGCAAAAGGGCTCGCTGGTGTACAGACGTCAATGGTAGTCGGCGCAGGATTTATATGATGTCAGCGCCCTTTATGTGAACCACCTATTAATGGTCATTGTGATCGATGATAATGACGAATCTGGGACTCTAAGTGCTTCACTGACGATTCCTCAGTCCTGACGGTACGTCCTCGCTGGATGGGCCGCTCCCTTCTTGAAGCTGTATTCAGCCATGATTCACTCTTTCCTGCCATCGTCGTCGAATAGTGGCATCATTCCTTTTCAAATGTCGAGCGTTTCGCTAAGTACTCCAACGGCTTCTTTGAGCCCAAATTCAGGTCCCCTCACAAGCGCTGTCATCTGCGCATATTGTTGATGCTCCAGTATACAACGCATAGTCACTGTCCAATTGAGCACACTGAATGAAATTCGCAAAGACTTAATGTTCCCTATTCACTATCCTTGCCATCTGCGCTATTAACTTGCGCTTCAGCGTCACACATTCATCCAACGGAAGTAAAGTTTACTATTTTACATTTTCCGACGATACTGGTAAGAATATAAATTTGTGACCTGTTTGTATAACTCCTCTGTGACGTGTCTTTTTATTGTCTCAGTATGTAGTACTGTAGTTTTCAAGCGGCGGACGGTGCAGTGAAGAGTGTACAGCACAGTAACCCGAGAGTCTTGGGGTCGAGTCCCAATGCTAAAACATTTTTTTTTTACTTTTTATTTTCAGTTTTTCCTTTACTTACACTGTAAATAAAGCGAAATAGTGTTAACTATACTGTTTAATTAATATAGTCAGGAAAGTCCTTAAGAGGAAACGCGAAATAAAATTTGGGACTGGAAATAGTTTTCAAAAAAAGGAATTTACTAACAGTGGAAACGAGGACTCTCCAAGAGGGGATTATAAGCGTTCAGGACTTCACATTCCGTTAGTTTGAATATTACCTTCGAACATATACAAATCATGATCTGTGAAAAAAATGAAATGATTGCCAGGAGGACACATCTCGGGATGTTCGGCCGCCGGTTGCGAGTCTTGTTGCATGTGACGCCACATTGGACGACTCGTGGGTCGATGATGATGAATGACAATGCGGGCAACACAACACCCAGTCCAAAAGCGAAAAAAATCCCCCAACCCGGCCGGGAATCGAACCCAACTGCTGTGTAGTAGGCAAACATGTTACCACTCAGCTACGCAGGCGCACATCATCTGTATAATAATAGAAGAATTAACTTCTTGTTTACGACTTACAATGCCCTCTTGACATTTACCTGCAATCACACCATTTCCTTTGCTTTTTATTTCCATGCCTTTTATGAAAATATTAATAAGTTCAATACAAGGTGTATCAGAAATAATCGTCCTGTTTCGCATGTCCATATTTCTGAAACTAATAAAGACATGCAATGCATTTTGTCTTTTGATGAACGGGAAACTCAAAAAGATTTTTTAATATTATTTCATAGGTGTTTAATATGCCCCCTTGAGATGCACGGCATATGTCAATGCGGCATTCAAATTGTTCCAACACTGCAGCGAGCATGTTGTGAGTTAGTTTCCACAGATGCTGTTATGCGATGTCTCAATTCATTCATTGTTGTTGGTAACGGAGGCACACAAACAGAGTCTTTTACAAACACCAACAAGAAATAATCACATACAGTCAGGTCTGGAGACCTTGGAGGCTAGTAATGTAAGGCCGAATCATTTGGTGCAGTGCGACCGATCTATTCTTCAGTAATCCTTTGATTTAAAAAATTCCGCACTTACAAATGCCAGTGTGGCGGTGCCCCATGCTGTTGGTAAATGAAGCCGTTCGAATCGAACTGTGGAAACACAGCGAACGGATTTCTGCAGACTCCTTGTGAAAGTATGGCGGATGCGTTCGATGTCTGTGTCAGGCACAGGGGGACGGCCAGGCGATTTGCCTTTACACAAACAGCCTGTTTGTCGGAATTATTCATGCCATCGTCTAATGGTCTGAGCTGTAGGAGGATCTCCACGATACCTAGTACGAAAGTCACACTGAACGCTGTCTGTTGTTGCGACACCATTCTTACTCGAAGTGAAGTGGGCGCACACTGCTGCTACCTAGCGGGAACCATGTAAAGCTCGAGAGTTTGCTCTTTCTAACAGTACATTGTTCACGAACATATCTCAATTAACATAATAGTTATGATTTTTATAAATCGGATGATTCTTTTTGTCACATCCAGTATATTAAGTATTATTTCGATGTATTTGCAATGCATGTAATGTAAAAACCGAATTTTTTTTTTTAAAAAGGAGAAAGTTTTCATATACGCACTCGATATATTTGCAATGCAGGTAATGTAAAAACCTAAAATTAAAAATAAAGAAGGAATCCATGACAATTCCCGTGCCAACTGGAATGCCTAACGGGATACTCTCATCAGTCGATAGCTACCCCCTCGCCTACCACCACCCTGATGACCCGTGCCGGCTCCTTCCTCCAGCTGACCTTGTCTGAGGCCTTGGAGGCCCATATCCCTATCGTCGCCATCCACCCACACCGTCCCACTTTACCCCTCCTCCTCAGAGAATCCCGCCGTCTATACCGTGCCTTCCTTCAAACACGTGACCGGGACACACTACGATGCCACCAGCAACTCCAATGACACATCCGAAAATTGCTCGCAGCCAAGAAACACCGGGAATGGCGGCAGACGTGAACCCGTCCTAATGCTACCATACCTATCAACTCGTCTAAGTACTGGTCAGCCTTCCAACGCCTTACTGGATCTAACCCCCCCCCCCCTACTACCCTCTGCTTCATGATGACCACCCTTTTCCTTATAACCTTAGTAAGGCCTAACATTTTGCTTCTTACCCCTCTGATATCATTACCCTCCCTGAGGATCCCCAGTTCGATTACTCCCTCTCACCTGATGTCCGCCATCGAACTGACACCCCAGCCCCTCCACTCGCTCCTGGCTTCCAGTACGTGGACAACGTTACACACACCAAACTCAATGCCCCAATCACTACTCAAGATATAATATCCACACTCCGCACAAAATGCAACACCACTCCCGGTCATGACCATGTTACCTATTGTCACCTCCGTGAAGCTCCTGCCTCCTTCCTCTCTACCCTGGACAGGCTATATAATGTGGTCTTGTCCAAGGGCTTCCTCCCTGACCTGTGGAAAACCTCCTGGATCCTGATGTGCCTCAAACCCAACAAACCGCCATCCGCTGTCTCCTCCTACCGTCCCACCGTCCCATCATCCTTACCTCTGTCTTCAGCAAGGTCTTGGAATCCATCCTCACCTGACACATACACCAGTATCTCTACCAGCACCGCATCCTTCCCGCTATCCAATGTGGCTTTGGCCATACTTCTCTATCGATGACCTTCTCCTTCAGCTCACTCACCTCCTCTCCGAACAACTCCCGTCACTTTGCCATCTTCCTCTCCCTCGACCTAGAACGTGCCTATGACCGTGTATGGCATTCCGGTCTCCTCTTCAAGCTCCAGACCATCGCCCTTCCTATTAACTACGTCTGTCTGATCGCCTCCTTTCTTTCCCACCGTCCTTCCTATGTCACCATCTATAACATGGAGTCCTACACCTTCTACCCCTCTGCCGGTGTGCCCCAAGGTTCTGTCCTCTCCCCTCTTATCTACCTTCTTTACAGGGTGGACATACCACCACCTTCACCATCCTTACACCTTCTCCTGTAAGCCAATAACACCACCTTCCTTGCCCTCGCCGCCACCCTGCAACGCTCCCAGCACCTTTTCCAATCCCATCTTGACTGGTTCACCACTTGGTGTAACCATTGGCTGCTCAAGGTCAATCCTTCCCAGACCCAGGCGATCACTGTAGGCAAATCACCCATTCCTTCCATCTCCTCTACTTCTGTCTCACTATCTATGGCCGTCCTATCAACCTCACCCCCACCCTCAAGTACCTTGGCGTCAACCTTGACCGTCGCCTCTCCTGGACCCCCCCATCTCCAGATGATCCAAGCCAAGACACGGTCCCGACTCCACCTCGTCAAGCTCCTTTCTGGGCGTGTATGGGGTCTGGACCCCTTCACCGTCCTCCATACCTATAAATCCCTCATCCGCCCTATCCTGTACTAAGCCCATCCTGCCTGGATTGCCATCCCTCCTACCCTCAATGATTCCCTTCAAATCCTGGAACGCCATGCGCTTCGCCTCGCTTATCACATCCGCCTCCCCTCCTCCACGTGGATCCTCTACAACTTAATTCCGTTCCCACACCTCCTCCTTTTACTCGAACAGATACGGATCCTTTACACCTCCTGCAAACTTGATCCCCCTCACTCGCTTGTCTGTCCCATCCTTTCCCAACCCCATCAGCTACCGTGCCTGTACTCCTACAGACCATCCACTCTACATCTCTCCACACTCCATACCCTTGCCCAAGGTGGTTTCCGCCAGCTCCCCCTCCCTGATGATCCCTCATCCCCTCAATTTACTCCTCCCACCAACATTGATCCTCTCCTTCCTCCCCCTGTGTTTTTTCCTCCAAGGCACCCTCTTCCTCCTCCCTCCCCTGCCCCTGGGCTTCCATACCCCCCTAACCTCTCCCCTCCCCCTCCCTTCTCCTATCCCAGCGGCATCAACACGCTCCCCCTCTCTTTCCTACCCTCATCTCTTCCCTTTGGCAGGTCCCCAGTTTTTTCGTGTGAACAGTGCATCTTCATGCGCCGGAGATCGTAGCCAGTGCTCGCGTGTGTCTTCGTGTCAGTGCTTCAGTGTGTCTCCATTTGTGCTCCTCCGATCACGTGTGTAAACTCTGTCTTCCCCGTTGTGTACAGTGATATTTACCATATTTGTTTGTTTTTCTGTCCTGTTTCCTGTATGTGTTCTCTGTGGCCAAAGAGCAGCGTAGATAGGCTGCTGCCGGCCTAGCTCTATAGTAAAGGTTTCAAAATAACAATAAAGAAAAAGTATGAAGAAACAAAAAGTTTCCACATATCACTCGATCCCATGACCCATGGATAACCGGTTTAGCAATCCACTACCTAAGCTGAATGGTCGTGGCGTTTGATTACTAAGCAGGGAGCCCGGGTTCGATTCCCGGCCGTGTCGGTGATTTTCTCTGGTAGGGGACTGGGTGTTGTGTTGTGCTGTTATTCTCATCATAATTTCATCATCAACGACCCGCAAGTCGCCTAATGTAACGTCACCTGAGAACAGTGGCAACTCGGCGGCAGAACCTCCCTGGGAGGGGACCCGCGGCCATCAACACCAAACTGTCATTCCATTTTCTCCGAACTACACTGTTGCCACAGCGCCAACCGCTGCCTGGACTCTACGGTAACACAAACAGAACATGCCTCGCCCGATCCGCGGCAGATTTTTTTTTTTGTATGGTTCCTTGCCTTAGTTTGTAAAAACGGAACCCTCATACAACCGCTATGCTGTCGGTATGTCTGACTGTTAAGAACTATTTTGTTCAGGAACGGATATACGTACCAAGTTCAAATTTATGTAGCGTATTAAGGTCTATGGTCCCTGGGCTGTTCAAAAAATGGTTCGAATGGCTCTGAGCGCTATGGGACTTAACATCTGAGGTCATCAGTCCCCTAGAACTTAGAACTACTTCAACCTAACTAACCTAAGGACATCACACACATCCATGCCCGAGGCAGGATTCGAACCTGCGACCGCAGCAGTCTCGCGGTTCCAGACTGTAGCGCCTAGAACCGCTCGGTCACACCGGCCGGCGGTCCCTTGGCGGTGAAAGATCTTAAGCTTCTAAGACAATGCAGTCAAAACACACTTCCATTTATTGTGACAGATTTTAAGACTCGTAAACTCGTTCATCAGAACTTACAGGGTGCTTCCCGTTGACACAGAATCATGAAATGCGATAGGAAACTAGGTTTCATAGTTCAAGTAAAGGGGAACATCCGGAAGTGTTAATTTGTAGTTACGTCACACGAAAAAAAATGTTCTTCGGTCATATGTTATCCGACTTCAGAGTTGAAATTAAAATATTGTCAGAAGTCAAGACCGATATGTTGCCAGTATCAGTGTCGCTAACAGCAAAAATCGTCAATGTCCTCGATTCTCTGAATGGATATACATAATTAAGTCTGCACAGAATCCTCATTGCGCAGATCCTACTCACATCTGGCCACTTTTTCTTTTCCGACCCAGCCGAGTATATGCCATAAATATGGATAACATCTTTGATAATGAGCAGGCGCGGTCCCCTTGTGAGTGGTCTTGCGGACAGAAAGGGCTGTTCCAAGTGCCGCGTATCCCACAACCTGGGAAAACTACGCAGTCTGGCGTCTGCCACGGAGAAGCTGGAGAAAGACGGTCAATCTTTGAAGACCTAACGAGGAAGGCAGTGAGCAGGGAAAGCAGTTGTGGCGGCTGTACAGCGCCGACGCAGTTGTCATCAGTGTGGCAGTCTGGTGTGGAGGCCACGCCTGAGCCAGCGGCTAGCGGCAACATGACATCAGCACCCTAACATTGGTCCTGCGCCGAGCGGGCGAACAGCTCCTGGCGTCGTGGTTCCTGTGAAGACAGGACTGGCCTCACACCAGTGAATTCAATGCGTGGTGTAGGTCCCTGCGCAAGCGCACACCGAGAGACAGAGACAGAGACGTCCCGGTGGGATTCGACAGAAACATCATTATGCGCGTAGGCTGTTGTTCTCTTCAATGTAATCCCAAAAAGTGTATAATTTGATGTTGTTTTGTGTATGACTGGCTTTGGGGCAGTGCCACTGCAAGTTCTAGTTGTGTTATTTTGTAATATACTTCCGTTCTGGCGTGTTCTGGAGTTAACTAGCCCCTTTGGGGGTGTTATTATATTATTGCTAAGCTCGCACCATGCGATTTAATGTACTGTCTGGTCTGTGAGGTAGTCTTTCTGAAGCTACTTCTCCATCGACGTGTGGGCCTCCTCTGCATCACTTGAAATTGTTATTGTTGCTACATTAAATTGGGACAGCGCAATTAACGTAAGCTTCTGGAGGATTTCTGTGTACCTGTTATTTAGTTTAGAAGTTTTTCCTGAGGTTGGATATAGCACTTTCGTTTTGTAGTATTGCTCTTTACAATTGCATATTAATTAGTTGTATGCGATGGTTATAATTAAAATGAACCTACTCACACTGTCGTATGACAGTGAAACTTGGTAGGTATGCTAATACGTTAATGCGGAACCGATTTACGCCGGAATACAAATTGGTTCCAATTGCGGCCAACAGGTGAAAATCTGGCGCATTACACTGTTTGTATGACGGTTAGGTATCCACGCTGTCATTTGACGAGCCATAACATGAGTGAACAATATCGCAATTGAGAAGAGAGACTGTGCACTGTTAGTGATACTGTTTTATGTGAATGGCATATATTACAGTGCTGCCTTGAGAGAGTATCGCCGACTGAAAGGCCAAAGGAGAGGTCCAATGTTTAAAGATGACGGAAATGAAATTCGAAAACGCGGGTGAGCTTGGTGTGGCACCTGGAAGAGGAAGTTATTGTAAGTTATTGACGAGGTTGCTGTTATTGTAACTGACCACGTACCATGTACCTGGGTAGTGCTAAAGTTTGGGCAATGCCACAAGAATTGCCCATCCCTTGATGACCAATACGGAAAGGCGGTGTAGCAAGTAAAACCTCCACAGCAATGTTCTGAATTTGGTCTTCGGTTCCCGGTACGGATCGAAGTTGATGCAAGGGCGTTGCTATCGCCGTATTAGCCGTATCGATGATACACGGCCGCATGGCTACAGAGACCCCGACGTATGTAAGCAAAAATCCGTGAATTTTTTCCACAATCTCATTCAATCAAGGTGAACGCTTACGTCTTAAGTCTAACCCTAAACGCTGAATTAACGGACTTCCAAATGTTGGCATCACTGAAGGTGTCAGATTTCCCGCGGTGCACGTCAGCAGACAACAATAATTATGGCATTTCTCGTTTTCAGTTGAATGAGAACAACCTATACGCTTATATGTGTATCTGTGCACGTGTTCATGATGTTCAAACGTTGTAAATCTAGTGATTACCGATTCCGTTAATAAGTTTAATTGCGAGACAAATGATATGAAAAGAAGAAGTGAACAGAAGTAGAAGGAAGTTACAAAGGAATTGCTCAAAATTTCTTCATTTTTTCAGTAATCAGATTTGCTTTGCAATGGTAAGTACTAAAAACTTATGTATCTCCACGCAAAAAAATACTTCTTGTTTATAAATTAGGTCACGTTATGTTGCGTCAATATTGTTTTTACGTCATCACAGAAATGTACAACGTACATAACTTTATTTGAATTATGGTGAAAAACCGTAGCATTAGATTAAGGGTGCGAATGCGATGCATGTCACTCGAGAGCAGCGGGATGTACAAAGCTGCATCTAGGTCTATCGTCTAGTCGAACAAATAGCACTAGGTAAATACACGCGAGCACCGCGTTCGCTAGATTTGTATATACGCAGTACGCACCTTTATAAGAAAATACATTCCTTAAGTTTATGTACACAAGTTTTCCGACATTAGGTGTATGTGCATTTATGTTTAATTTTACGCGCTTCGTGCACTGTGTATTAATTAAATAAATTTTTTATCCTACACAGTTAACAAGATGATGACACACTAAATTTGTTTACAACAGTGAGCTTATATCAGGAAGAAATCTTTTCCAACCAGCACATCTGGCGTGGAATGAAAAATAAAATCAATGTAGATTTCATTAAACTACACATTTAATAAAATAAAATTTTATTCATTATGATAAGGCATTACTGTTTGACTTCGTTAGCGCGAATTAGCGCAAGACGAACTCATGGTTAACAGGAAAAAAAAATTGGTCCAGGTAGTAATACATTAGTTCTAATAGTAAATTTTATCGGTTAACACGAATTTCGGTTAAGGCGAATTACGAACACTTTTTTTCAGTCCCAAGCGTAAATAAATTTCATTTTAACACAAACTTCCAATGTAACAGTAATTTTTTTTCCGAAATGAACGCAAGAAATGTAACTACAGAGCTGAATACCCATTGTGGATTCGTTTCTGACCTATAGTAGGTCGGGAGCTGCGATTATCAGCGTGTAGAGTACATTTAACGAAAAATTATGAAAGTATGTTTCACAGATATCTGCGCTTTGTCACGCGTAATGAAAACAAAATAAGACCTGTTACCTCCAACACCAAAAGAATAGTTGCTTGGGAGAACTGGCAGGATGGAAAATTCGTTATAAGAAAGGAACATAATCAAATTTTTCGAGTAAGATCGATGAATTTATGGATTATAGCTTAGACTAAAATGTCTGAATCAGCTATATAAATTCCAGGATGGTATGTTCGATGTGTTGACTTTGCTGGTTAGATGTTCCCCAAGACCATTAATTTTGTCTTAGAGCTGCTACAAATATTTGTTTCTAATCTTGATGCGCCTTGGAAAACATCATCGGTCAATGTGCTTACGTAGTATTTATTAAACATTCATTTGCCACGCATGAAGAGTATGAAGAAACAGCTCACCGAAGATAAGAAAGGTACAATTTATATCGAAAAAGAAAGGGAACACTACAGTAAACGTACGTGTGTAACACTTTGCAGAAGTGTAACATGAACGAACAGAAATGTCTCTCGATATACACCAAACATTAGTGTCACACATCATGACTCAAAGGTGATAAGCGTTATCGCTACGCTTGCTTTTGAATGGATTGGCGATATAATTTCCAGGCTGTCCCTGTCATAGAGTACAGACGGCTTTGGTAGTTTGGTAGGCCATTGCACTAGAGTACAGACGCCACCACGTTATACTAGTTTTGATCCACCCCGTGTATGTCACTTCCCTAGTGCTACCCACATCTGAGGGGCTTCCCCCCATCCGCCACCTGGGGAGGCGTCCGATGGGGAACTAGCAATCCCACGCGGTGATCAAGGAGTGGGAGCTGCGTACATCGAAGTGCTCAGCAATATCTACGAGACTTCTTCAGCTTATGTTAATATCGGCGAATCAACTCAAGAATTCCGCATCATGAGGGGTGTCAATCACGGCGATCCCATCTCCCCAAAACTGTTCTCCGCTGTACTGGAAATGCCTATGTCAAAGCTGAGCTGGGAAGGTAAGGAATTTAGAATTGATAAAAGAAGGCTTACCAACTTTAGATTTTCAGTTGATACTGCATTACTGCCCAACGACTTAGCAGAGCTCCAAAACTTAGTTACAAATCTTGCATCGGAATGTCAGTTGGTTGGCCTGAACATGAATCTTTCCAAAACAAAAGTAATGTCCAACAAATGTGTCCCAGCTGGAGATGTGAAAGTCAAGGACAGTCCATTAGAGAGGTCAGTGAATATATCTGCCGTGGCCAGATTATAAATATGAAGGGAGATGTAAGGCCAGAAATCTATCGGGGCATCAAGCTTGGCTGTCAAGCATTTGGGAGGAATTCAACAGCATTCAGATCAAAATATGCCAGTAAATCTGAAGAAAACAGTATCTGAACAATGCATTCTTCATGTGCTGACATGTGGTTGCGAGACATGGACACTCAACTCTTTTACAAAAGGGAAACTTACGACAGCACAGAGAGCCATGGAAAGATCAATGCTGGGCTATATAAGAAATGATAGGAAAAGGGCAGATGACATCCGGTCTGTGACGAAGGTTAAGGACATCTTAGAGACAGTAGGCTCCTTGAAATGGCAGTGGGTTGACCATGTCTCGAGAAGGAAAGACAGCAGATGGACGAAGCTAGTACTGGAGTGGAGTGCGAGAGAGCATCGGAGACCTAGTGGAAGACCACCGGACAGATGGGACAAAGATATCAAGAAGATCGTTGGTAGCACCTTACAGAGAACTGCCCAAGACCGTTCCACTTGGAGAGTACACCTGAAAGCCTACCTCAATCCACTACTCGAAGAGGCCCTATCATGTAATGATTGGACTGGCTGATGATAATGATGATGATGATGATGATATACCAAACCTACAGAGAATTGCAAATGGGAAGAGCACAAATACAGAGAGGTCAGACAACGCGCGTTGCAGTTTTGCAGCTGTTCCAAATTGATATTCGTGAGGAATGCTTTTGCAAACAAATCGCTAACAGTCCTTCGTAACACACCGGCCAATCACTGTTACGTTCACCGGTGCCTGCACAGCTGTGAATTCTATTTTACTTTACGTTTTAAAATACGTGTATTACTTTCAATCTCCGGTGCGGACTTGGTCCACTCGGTTAAAAATATCTTCCCTCGAAGTTGTGGAAACACCGTTCTCGCCTGCCCAAATTAAGCCCGGTGCCCCACTATTTTATTCACACATTGACGATCTCCCTATGTTCTCAATGAATATCGCCCGTGATGCTTAGAACTTTTCGTGCTGCTTTGAAATACCAGCCAGTCTATGCAGTGATCATTCGTGTTGCGCTGAAGTATCAGTTACGCCGTGTATGTTTTATTCGTGTTATTATTGCTTTGTTGAGCGCTAAATTGAATTTATAACATTACTAGACGGATGAGGAACGTTTTCCTGGAACATTGTCTATTGCTTTTTCAACGCCTCAAGGGCACCTAACAGGATCATATAAGTTCAATAAATAGCGTCTTTTAAATCTCAGTCCTCTCTCACTCATGAAATATCGGTATAAGAACCTTCTTACTTTAAAGTCACATTCTTTGGTACAAAAATGTACCACATACGAATATCAATGACTCTGTGAAGAAAGTGCTTCCATGAAAAACCACTTGTATTCGTCGAATCTCCACCATAGCAGTTAGAAAATGGTGTATGTTTGTGTGTTTAGCTTGCACTGAATAAGATGGCTCAAATTAGGTCTATTTATTTCACTCCTTCCACCGCACCGTTCTTTATCCGCCTTCTGCACCTCGCACCAACCCTCCCCCCTCCCCACCCACCGCAGCGATCTTAAGACTGAACAAGCTATAAAATATGGCCCGCTGTGACGTTGCCCATGAAACAATTTGGGATCGCCAAGCCTGGTATAAAGATTAATTTAAAAAATTGAAGATTTTTAACCCTACAGTTTTGAGTAATCTTCCGAAATTCTCAATATTAATTTTACTTCAATTTATTTTTAGATTCTTCTGGAACAACTCGCCTACTAGAGGTTCGGAAAATAAAAGAAACCCATACCGAACATCTTAATAGGTTTGAGGAATTTCATAATATATCTTCGTCAGATAGAGGAAGTTTTGGTGACAGCTTTACTGAATGTGCACGAAAAATAATTTTTAAATTGGGCACATTTAAACCACAAGGACCGTTTCCAAAGGATCCAGAAGCAAGGCAATGTTGTTCATCCTGTCATTACTCATATTTCAACAAGTCTGGAATAAATATTTCAAGACCATGGCTATGTTATTCTAATATTTCAAACAAACCGAATTTTCAGTTTTAGATGTTGTTTGCAGATGGTCAAAGCAAATGATGCTACTCCGCATTGGTTAGCGGGGTTTTTAACGGTGTTTCAGTTAGAAGCAATTTTACACAATGTATATTTGACCATGAAAACTCACTGCAGCATATTAACGCTGCTCTATCTTGTAAGAATTGGTTACAAGATAGTAACATTGATACTTTACTGCAAAGTGAAATCAATAGTAAAATTACTCGCTGGCGAGATGTACTGCTTCGTGTTATTAATGTTACAATTACTATAGCTTCACGTAATTTCCCATTAAGAGGCTATAATTCTGAATCTGGAAATTTCATGTCAAATTTGGGATCACTATCGAATTATGATCCTATTTTAAAAGAACTTCTTTTAAAACCAAAAGGTGAAATAAAATAATTAAGACCACGATTCAAAATGAGATCATTAGTTTACTTGCTACTGTATATAAAGAAAATATTCTTTTATAAATTAAAAAAGCTCTGTTTATGCTGATTATTTTGGATGCAACTAAAGACCTGTCAAAAACTGACCAACTTTCTGTATTTTTTTCGATATATCTCGATAGTAGAAAATTATGGTCGTGTGTTTAAAGAAATAAAAATGTACGAGTCGTTTTTGGGATTTATATCAGTAGCTGATTTTAGTGCAGAAGGGCTTAAAAGTGAAATTTTTATTACCATAAAAGAATATGGAATGGATTCGTCAAAATGCAGAGGGCAGAGTTACGATGGAGAAAATGTTATGTCGGGTGTGTATGGACGATTACAAGCCCTTATAAAAGAACATGCGCCAAATGCCGATTATACTCATTGTACAGCACATGCATTAAATTTATTTTTAAATGATGTAGCAAAAGGTACTCGTGAAGCGTCAATTGTTTTCGATAATTTGGAAAAAATATATACCTCTTTTGGCAATAGTGCAAAATGCTAGTCAGTGCTGAGTAACGATAAGTATTTAAAACATAAAATTACTCTTAAGAAGGTATGCCCTGCTAGATGGTCTTCAAGATACGACGCTGTATCAGCTACAAGGGAAATTATTCATTAATAATGAAAACCTTGTACCATATAAATTTAATTTCCACTAAAAACGATGAGCGTGACGGAAGTAAAGCTATAATTAATATTTTACAGAACTACGATTTTATAGTGCATGTCGCCTTTTTTAATCCATTATTTGAAATCATTAATCCAATTTCTAAGGCTCTACAGCATGAAAATAATGACTTACAGGAAACTAATATTTTACTAAGTAACATTTTGAATAGACTGAGCTGAATAAGGATTCATAATTCATTCAAGTGTCTGCTAACCGAGTCCAGAGACTTAGCAAAAGAGTGGGCGGTAACAGCTGTTTTCAAAAATAAAAGACGGAAGAGGATGAAGCGATGTTTCGATGAGTTATCAGAAGATGAAAGAATTTCAGACCCGGGACCGTACTTCAAAGTAAGAGTGTATTGCTGTTTAGATATATTAATTTCTCAAACTAAACAAAGATTTCAAAGCCTCTGTGACCTTAGTAATACATTAGAAGTATTGCAACCGATGACACTCTTCTCATTTGCAAATGAAGAAATAAAAACTGGAGAGGGAAAACTGACTGATAAATTCAGTAAAGACATGTCATTTTATCTGTATGAACAAATAATGTCTTTGAAAGTGTGCTTCAGAACTGAAATTCAGAAAATCCATTCCATTAATGAACTCACGGAGTTATTATTGGCTAAATTCAACTGCCTCGCATCCAGTTTTTCGGAGGTAATAACAGAATGTTTCCTATTTTTTACCCTTCCAGTAACGACTCCAACCGCTGAAAGAAGTTTTTCGAAATTAAAACTGATTAAAGCTATCTTAGAACTTCTATGAGTTAAGAACGGCTTTCGGACTTATACGTGCTGTCTATAAAGGCAGAACATTTCCAAAAACTAAAATCGTCTTCAACTATGGATGATATAACAAGTAAGTTTGCCGAAAATAGGTGAGAAAAGCATATATTTGAATTTTTTGCCTAACTTAATTCCTAGGAGCATGAATTGTGAATAATTACTTACCTATGTAATTTATGGGACTTAACATCTAAGGTCATCAGTCGCCTAGAACTTAGAACTAATTAAACCTAACTAACCTAAGGACATCACACACATCCATGCCGGAGGCAGGATTCGAACCTGCGACCGTAGCGGTCGCGCGGTTCCGGACTGAAGCGCCTAGAACCGCTCTGCCACCCCGGCCGGCCACCCTGCTGTAGGGCCCGTCTAAGGCAAGCTACGCCACCCAGTTGACGACATGTGGCCAGCCAATGTTCCATGAAGTGACGAATCAAATTTTGCGCTGCAGGGTTAAGTGAATACACAGAACTACCTAATTCGCCGTACATGCTCGTCTAATGCGTATTCACAAGCATCTATATCTCGGTCTGTTCTTCTGTGAAGGCAATACACCCAAAGGGCCTTCCAGGTGTACCGTGACGTATGCGCGCTATCGAGACTCCTTGTACGGCACGTGCTTCCTGCTTTCGAAGAGCGCAGATTTGTGGAAACCACTGTTTTCATGAAATGGGGCAAAATGTCACGTCGCTCGAGCAGTGAAATATCTGCTTAACGCAACCTTCCACGAACGTGTTATCTCCAGTGGTTTCTCAGACGCATGGCTTGTAAGATTACCTGATCTGAATCGTTGTGAGTTTTCGGTCTGGTGATATCTAAAAGAACGCTTTTACCATAGACACGTTCAGTTTCTACCTCATCTGAAGGCCAGTACACAGGAACACGTTGCTCAGATTCCATCGGAACTGCTGCGAGCAATTGTTGATCACGTCGTTTTACGGGTGCACCATCTCGTCGACGTCTCCGATGCTCCTAATGAACAACTTTTTGTTCAATGCGGTTACTAATAAAGTCAGCATTATGCCTTTCTCACTTGTTTGAGCTTTTCTGTCCATGTCCTGTTCCTAATCCGTCACCTATGGAACCATTTCTATACGTCTTCCTTGAATTTGCAGCGCTAGATTTGCACCTGGTGGCCAAAATGGGAACAATTTCATTTCCAGCGTAAATCGGTTCCCCATTAACGAAGCCATGCGACAATTACAGACCACACTGACCCTCTGTGAGTAAGTACCCTTTAATTATAACCACCCGACACATTTGCTGATTGACCTGTGTGCTTGTTTTATTGTGAGCAACATTAATTGTGTTTATCAAGTTCTCGCCACGAAAGCATTTAGTGTAAGATATACTGTCTCGTTTTGTTTTGGTTTACTATTTTATGAAATGATGTTCAGGAAATCTGAGCGCAAGTGTTTTCTCTGTCATTGATTTTGAGGCGCTCTGATTTATGATTGTCAGTAATAAATTGTAACAAGGTATAAAAGTGTTTATCCCTCCAACTACTTACCACTACCCGCCTTTGTTGCTCCACACACGTCGTGTTAAGCATTGTGTAAATCATAGGCTTGCCGTACGTGCGGGACTAGCCCGTACAAGCCTTGTTTTTTGGCTATCGAGGGTTGCAAAAATGTTCGGGAGCGTTTTATGATTGGTGAGGACTTTTTAAAATTTTAGACCTGTATGTTCAACATAGCGTCTCACTGTCAGCCGACCTTGGAACGATCGCCGACGTATATGCGGAGGCGTGCTTACTGGTTCACTCATAATTTTTCGCTAAGTGTTAGTCATTTGGCAACAAAACAAGAGCAATGTGTTTATGTTGTTTTCGTGTGTCAAATAACGCTCCTATTGGCTTTTTGTCTCATTGTTTAGCAGTGGGCAGAGTAAACTGTGTGTTTAATATACACCAGCAACAGGAGTACAAATGTTTGAAATTGTGTAAGGACAGTAACAATGAACGCGTTTTGAGGACAGGTTTGAAGACAGACCCCAACAATTACAGAGGAATATCACTGCTGGATATAACGTACAAGATTCTTTCTAAAGTCCTTTTGAACAGGGCAGAGCCGCAATTGGATCTTCAAATCGGGGAATACCAGGGAGGTTTTAGAAAGGGCAGATCATGTTCGGAACAAATACTAAATCTCAAAAACATTATGGCATACCAAAAATCAAGGGCAAAGACATACGTAATCTCCTTCATTGATTTCAAAAAAGCATATGATTCGATTGATAGAGAATCTCTGTTGTCAGTCCTGGAAGAAATGGGTTTGGATAAGAAAACAACTAATATTATAAAAGCGACCCTTACAAATACATTTTCGAAAGTTAAATTTATGGGCGATCTATCGGAACCCTTTGCAATAAAAACGGGAGTGCGACAGGGGGATGGGCTCTCTCCGTTGCTGTTCAATTGTGCGCTTGAGAAAGTAGTCAGAGAATGGTACACAAATATTAAGAGTGGTATAAGACTGGGTTGCAAAAAGAAGAACCTTAAAGTAAATTGCATTGCTTTTGCAGATGATATGGCCCTGTTTCCTGAAACAATGGAAGAAGCAGGGGAGCAAATCCTTGAACTAAAGAAACAAGCAGCTAAAATTGGTCTTCACATCTCCTCTGAAAAAACTAAGATATTGACAAACATCAAACACTCATGTAAATACCTCAACGTTCAAGAACAGAAGATTGAAATAGTAAAAGAATTCAAATATCTCGGAGAATGGATTAGTTGGAATGCTGGGGAAAGCAAAGCAATGGAATCCAGAAAAAATAAACTTGAATTGGCCTTCCAACTAACAAAAAATACATACAACAAAAAATCCCTTTCATGAGGGTCCAAAATTACACATTACAAGATAGTGATTAAGCCAGAAGCACTGTATGCAGCAGAAACACTTAACATGAATTTCAAAGGCCAAATGGAGAAACTTGAGGTAAAGGAAAGAAAAATTTTAAGAAAAATCATTGGGCCAAAATTTCAAGACAATAAGATTATATACATAAAAAATTAAACTCTCTACTAGAAAATTGAAAAACTTTCAGATTCTATGAGAAAAAAGAGAATAAATTTTTATGGTCATCTTCTCAGAATGAATTCCAACAGATTAACTAAACAAATCTTTGACATCTTTCGTAACCGAAAAACGAAGCCCATCTGGTTTAAAGAAACTGAGAAAGACCTAGTGGAATTAAAGATTTCAGAAAATTCACTTATTGATCGAACTGCTAAATTAATTACTAAAGATGAAAACATAAGGTTCAAAGACAAATCCATAAAAAAGTACAAACCCTTCATCTCGGAAGAAGAAAGGAGAAGAAGATCGGAAAAAATGAAGAAATACTGGGCCCTAAAAAAAGAACAACGCACAAAGAAATGATTGATCCAGCGTACCCCAAGGAGGGTGAAACGAAAGAAGAGGAAGAACGCGTTTAATGCACACTATGTACTGTACAGTTTTCGGTTACACACAAAGGAAAGGGTGATATTAAACGCTAGGTGAAAAAAGCTAAATATCAGAGTACTATTAATGCTACTACTTCACCAAACTTAACATTTTTTTTAAAGACGGATATGTCATTAACGATGATTTCCTCCAGTTGGGAGAGGTTTTTTAATCGTGGGAACATCGAATCTGCAGAAAGGGATGTAATTTCAGCATCTGCTGCTAAACAGCTGCCGAACTTTAAAATTAATTCAGAACTTTCTTCTTGTGAATTTTATGATGTTATTAAAACAAACAAACCACTTCAGACAAAACTCATGTCTTGTAAAAAAAATACAACAGCATAAATAAAATTTAGTATTTGAGCAAATAGTTAAGATTTCCAAGTAATTTAAAAAATATGCCTCGGGTTGCAAGTATGGTAATACGTCCTGGGTTGGACACAAAAAAATATGTTAACCCTAGTATAACAGTTCTTTCAAATTTATGTTTGCGCGATTGTAAAACACAAAAGCGTTCGAAACTGTGATAATCTTATGAGCTGCACTGTAGTTTTCACTGCCATTTTACATATTCATCCTTAAGGGAAGAAAGAAGATAGGGCTTAGCTTTCTGTCGGCAACGAGGTCATTACAGACGGAGCGCTAACTGGCACAGAAGAGAGAAACCGCCTGTCTCCTTTTCAAACGAACTATCCCGGCATTCGCCGTAAACGATTTAGGGAAACAAGGGAAATCTGAATCTATATGGCCGACTGGGGTTTTGATCAACCGATCCATCGTCTTGGTCACCTCGTTCGGAGTATTTACCTTCCTGCGATTATCTCTGCAAGAGACATTCACACTGAAATCAAGAAATAACACTAACTAAACAGTGTGGCTAGATCTAAAATTGTATGATATTTCTCTGTAATTGTGTGCTTATCATGTATTTGACATGACAGTGATTCCTCTCCATCATCGTAGCGCAGTACGAATTGAAGCGTGCGAAAGTGCTTCTCCCTTTATCACACCAGCAGTGACTCACCGGATGTCAACGCAACTCTTCAGATATAAAACGAACGTCGGTGTCTGAGTCGCTTACAGAACTCGCAGAGAGCAGTGGAAGTGCGGCAGAAGTTTTCTTGCAGTTTCATTTGGTATGTACAACACCTGCCAAAATTTCGTTTGTTCATGAACAACATTGCGCTTAAAAGACAAACGCTTTCTTTGTAGCATAGTGCATAAGATGTGCATGGAGTATGCAAAGCCGTGTGGCGGTATGAGGTTCAACGTTGAGGCCCTACTGCATTATGCTGCTGTGAGAAGTCAAAAAAGACCTTTCGTTTCAAGAATTTATGTCAAGGGCAAACTAGCTGAGCTGACTTTCATTATTTCTCGTAGTTATTTTTAAGGTTTTAGACTTATTTATTACGATTTTTGGAAGAGTAACTTCCTCCGTTATTTTGTGCTAGAATTTATGAGACGAGTCTGTCATTCTTAAGACGCTATGCACTGTAGAGGCGTAGATGATCAGTTGTTACGCTAAAGGGAAACTTTCATACTTCCAAGTACCGCTATTTGTTCTGCCTCAGTACAAGTGAGAGCACATCACGGAAAATAACGCCTACTATTCGAATTCTGTAATCCGGAAGGAAAAAGAAAATGAAATTTACGCAAAACGTAGTTACAACCTCCATTAATAATTGGTCAGTTTTCAGAATAATCTCCGTCTTTTGCATCAGGTTTTGTCCGCCGTTCGACATTACACTGTTTTTCAAAATGATCAATACACTTTCAAGTGGCTGTAAAAAAATTGTGTGGAGATAAGTTATTATTATATGTAAGGAAACAGCAATTCAAGAAGTTTGTTTTGTTGCACTGATCTACAACAACATGGCTAACAGACAACAGAGAAGACATATCGCGTGGTTCATGTCACAATCTGCAAGAGGACAGTGACAATTTCACTTGTCAACAGAATGGTATTCCTCTGCACTTTCACAATGATGTTCGCATGTTCTTGGATGCTGAGATAACATGAAGATGTATCGGTTGTGAATCTCTGGAAATCTCTAGTTGCTCGCATGGCCCCCAAGTTCTCCGGACCTGATATCGTGTGTTTTTTACATATGGCGCTACATCAAAAGCACTGTTTCTACACCTCCGCTTTCCCACAACATGGCTGACGTAACAGGGACATATCAGGGCACCTGTGACTGACGTCGATGAGAATACTTTTCGGCGAGAGTGGGCCGTGCGTAACTACCTGTGCACCACAGAACTCAGTCTTCAGAATTATCCGTAACATCCATCTCTGTGAAGAGACGACAACATCGCTCTTCCTCTTGGGGACCGAAATCTAGGTAGCCTCATGATTAGAGGATCAGGTTGAATAATGTATGAGATAAGAACTCCTATTCAATTTTTATAAGGAAGAATTTTACTGTGAGAACACTTAGAAAACATACTTTCAGTTTTTCAGACTGTTTATATGCTGCCTAAATACGACCGTTTACCCCTTCTCCTAACACCCATCAGCACTATATTTTCCTACTCGCAGACAACATTAGCTATCACTAAGCCGGTTTTCTCAGTTCCGAAATTTTTCGTCTTCGACGATATTTTGTAATGTACGCCCATCGGCTGCATCTTCGATTCACATTCAAAGCCATGAACCTGTGTCTCGTGTTCCGTCGCAGTATTTATTAAGATATTTCCTCCTTTCATCTTGAATTAGTATAACAAGTTCGTAAACATTTCGAAAACATACTTCCAGTTTTTGAGACTGTTTATGTGCTGCGTAAATATGACCGTTTACCACTTCTCCTAACACCCATCAGCACTATATTTTCCTAATCGCAGACAACATTAGCTATCACTAAGCCGGTTTTCTCAGTTCCGAAATTTTTCGTCTTCGACGATATTTTGTAATGTACGCCCATCGGCTGCATCTTCGATTCACATTCAAAGCCATGAACCTGCGTCTCGTGTTCCGTCGCAGTATTTATTAAGATATTTCCTCCTTTCATCTTGAATTAGTATAACAAGTTCGTAAACATTTCGAAAACATACTTCCAGTTTTTGAGACTGTTTATGTGCTTCGTAAATACGACCGTTTACCCCTTCTCCTAACACCCATCAGCACTATATTTTCCTTATCGCAGACAACATTAGCTATCACTAAGCCGGTTTTCTCAGTTCCGAAATTTTTCTTCTTCGACGATATTTTGTGATGTACGTCCATCGACTGCATCTTCGATTCACATTCAAAGCCATGAACCTGTTTCTCGTGTTGCGCCGCAATATTTATTAACATTTTTCCTCCTTTCACCTTGAATTAGTATAACAAGTTGGTGGCTACTGTTTTCGATGTCCTTTAACTTTGTCGGCGCAGTTACGACGTTCAAAACGCGCTCGCTTTTACGTGAGACTGCTAGCAGTAATAAGAATATCATGGCTTTCATCGACGGAGACATGCGGCTCTTTTTGTCGCTTGCTATCTGGAACACACGATGTCACAGGGGCGTGGTATGTTCGGCCCAATCACTTCAGTGATGTGGCGGCCGTTGTGCTTCGTATCGGTCGACACTGTTTGCTCTGCTGCTTACGGACATATCTTGCGTCTAACTGTGCTGATATCTGCTGCTCCATCCCTAAAAGCAATCTCCAGCAGCTGGGCATTTCTAAGTCACAGTTAGCATTCAGTAATATTACCATAGGTCGTTACCTAATAAGCGCATCAGGAGACGGCGCGCTGATTAAGGCACTTTACTCTTCTTCTGGACAAGCCTAATTCAGTTCCTCGTCCGGACATTCAGATTTAGTTTTTTCCGATAGATCACTAAATCAATAAAGGCGAATGCCTTGAAGGTGCCTTCGAAAACCTCACAGCCAATTTCTTTTTCCCAACCGAGTTCTATCCGACGTTGTGCGGCCTTTTGTTGACAGGTTGTTAAATTCCCTTGCCATCTTACGTTGATGTCGCCTTTTTTTTTTTTCAGACAGAACCGCTCTTACGTCTTCTCACAGACAATGATGACATCCGAGCCTAAGGCAAATACATTTGCTGCTTAACGTATTTCCTTCTACGGAAGTGTAACTTGTAAGATAAGCAGTTTAGACAAGATGAGTATAGAAGCTTTTGAGATGTGGTGCTACAGAAGAACGCTGAAGATTAGATGGGTAGATTGCGTAACTAATAAGTAGATACTGAATGGAGCGGTGAGAAATGAATTTTGGGGCATAACTTGGCTAAAAGATGGGATCTGTTGATAATACAGATTCTACACCATCAGGGGACTATCAGATTAGTATTTAAGAGAAGTTTGGGATGTAAAATTTACAGACGGAGAAGAAAGAGACGAGTACAGTAGGCAGGTTCAAATGAATGTGGGGTGCAGTAGTAAATCGGACAGGAGGAGGCTTGCACACGATAGAGTACCGTGGGAAGCTGAGTCAGTCTTCGAACTGAAGGCCACAACAACAGCAGCAACAACAGTGGAACAAACATAGAAGGTGTTACTTTACTTCATACTTCGGCCGTCCTTTTTCAGGGGCTAACACACTCGATCGTTACAGACATAAATTCCGTTGATGTCATCTTTGTGTTATGATCGTCATTGACGCATGAGGCACACACACGTTTTGTTCGGGCTAGGAGTGTGACCCACCACCATTCCATTACGAGAGGAGTTAGTGTGACGTCAGAACAGTTGTTGATCATGAATTCAGGAATTGATTAGTTTTCTTGTGCATGAAACGTAAAAGGATGGACTTTTAGTTAAATAGGTGACATCTACGCGTACTAGGCAGTAAGGAAAACATTGACGTGTATGGATGTGTATGGAAGTGTATGGATGTTCACTATGATGATCATACTTGCATCTACTATGTGAGTGAGGAAGGGTGACTGGAGTGATTAGAGCAAATCGACTTCCCACGATCACAATATTTGTGTCCTTGTTTCCTAAGATTTCAAGAACATTTTTGTACGGAATCATTAGCATCGATAATTCTTACGAAGAGGTGTGTGAAACCTGATCTCACGAACTATAAGTAATAGTGTGTCCGGAAAGTAAAGCCGTTTCTGCGCGTGTCAATATTCGTTATCATTTATCAGCTCATTGTTTACTTCAAAGTCGTGCAAAAGACATTTTAAGGTTAGAGTTACTTGTTTACGTGTACAAACACAAGTTAAACACAGAAAACACGCACACAGCCTCAATCCCTTGACTTCACGTAAACCCCTAGCGCATTCTGAAATCAGACGGGCACAGCCGACTGGTACTTCATCCACAACCGAAACAACCATAGCCTCGTCGTTTACTCTTAAATAATTAGCTCTTAGTTTATTGTTGGCAGTTTGTGGTGAAATAGCCAGCAAATACCAGAAGAGGTACATATCTTCCATCGTTTAATTTTGCAGGGGCAGTACCGCAATAGCTGCTACTAAAAACATTTGTGATATTTGTTCTAGTGAATTAGACGTTTAGAAACACCAAATGTGGTTTATAAGTTCAAATCTGGTAATTTTGATCTTTCCTACTCGTATCGGTCAGGAAGACCGACAACTGTAGACAACGACTTGCTAACGACAGAAATGAAAGCAAATCTGAGTCACACACTCGAGGAACTGTCAAAGACTAGTAACCAACTTTAATCGACCATCCAGTAACATTTTCAGCAGGTTGGTAATATTAAACAAAGCTAACCGATCCACAACATGTAACTTAATATTTCAGCAAGGCAGTATAGAAGCATTTCTTGATCGCTTGATCAGTGGAGATTGACCATGGATTCTCTATGATAATCAAACTGTAAAACACAAAAAGGCAGTGTCTTTCTATGGCGAATCGCCAGGGAGTACAGCAAAGCCAGGACTACATGCCGAAAAGGCACTTTTGAGTGTTTGGCGGTCTTCACGGGGTCGTTCATTTTTAAGTCCTGAATCTTGGACAAATTGTGAATGTACACCTTTGCTGTGTACAAATGGACCGAGCAAACCAATCTTTAACTGAAAGGTGCAGAGCGACTATCAAAAGAAAAGGCGTTATTCTGCAAATTAATAATGCAAGACCGCACTACGGAAGTCGAACCCCAGAAAACATTAATCAATTTGTGTTGGATGTTTTGCCTCATTCGTCACACATGCCCGATACTGTATAATCGGATTTCTATGTACTCCGACGGTTATAAGGTTCTCTAAGTGACCCAAAATGGCACCTCCAGATGTTTTGCTCAAAAGCCAGTTGATTGTTATCGATTAGGCATTGAAAATTTGCACACTAGATGGAAAAAAGTTGTTGATAAAGAGGGCGATTACGTCACTGATTAAAAAAGAAACCTTTTTAACACTGTATCAGTTTGAGTTTAATACAAAAAGTGTCATTACTTTCTGGTGTTACTAATATTTTATTAATGCAGACAACGTATTTAGAAATTAGATGACTGCATGCAAATTTTAAGTCTAAAACACAAAATTGTTATTGTTGCATCTGTCTCTATTTGAAACCGCATCACAATTCACTTTGAGAATGACCTCCACCCTCGGAGAACATTGCTGCTGCGCAACTGTGTGTTGAATTGATGAGTAACCACTTCATTTGTTTAAAAGTTCCTTATTTTTATTTCATGGCAGGTTTCGGCTTTTGTAGTGAAGTCATCTTCTAGTGGAGTCTGAAAATTGTGCTGTATTGGAAAATTTGGGAATTTGTGTTAAGTTACTACGCAACCAAATTGCATCGGTCCCTAGGCTTACACACTACTTAATCAAACTTAAACTAACTTAAGCTAAGGACAACACAAGCACCCACGTCCGAGGGAGGACTCGAACCTGTGACGGAGCAAGCCGCGCGATCCGTGGCAAGGCGCCTGCGACCTGTGGCTACCCCTCGTGGCGTGCTGTTTCGAAGCAGAGCCATATAATTTGACGTTTCTTCACCACAGCACAATTTTCAATTTCCATCAGACAAATAGCTTCAGTATTAAAGCCGAAACCGGTCGTGGAATAAAATTAAAGAACTTGCACCAAGTCGATCAGTTAGCGAAACTTGTTTAAATAAATAAAATTGCTTACATAAAATACTTGAAACTAATTTTAACGGAATATGCTTACGTGCAAGAGGTTAATTCTGTGTGTGCTCTGCAAGATTGACAAGTCATCTACATACTCTTCTGCAGGTACCCATACGATGACATGCGCACTGAACTTTTTATCGCAGCTATCAAGTGTGCTCAGTAGTACAAACCGCTATAAGAAGCCCGAAAACTGTAATAAACGCGGGGAAGCAAGCTAACACATGCCTGAATGTAAAAACAAACCATGAGGCGAAGAGCAAAGGGCGCTTAACTTCACTGGGCTGATTGAAGGCTTATGAAGCCGTAGGATCATACTGCAATATACGAATTAATCCGCCGTTTATCAGCTGCATACTGCTTTCTGCAGCGACTATTTTACAACGTGTCACAGGATGACTCATTCCGAGTCTTTTTGTTATGTCATATCAAGACGACATAACGCTTGTGCAGGTGAATTAAGATTAGAGTTCAGAAGACTAGAAACATTTTGAGCCAGATGTGTGTGGCTAGGAAGATACAGAGACCAGGCAATAATTGCAGGGAAGAAAAAGAATTAGTAAACAACATTTTTTAATCTCTGTAGAATGGCTGACAATACAGGCGACAGATGAAGCTCTAAAATTACACCATTCACGCTAGTGTACTTGAATTTTCCGAGAAATTACAGGTGAGAAGTCTGAAAAAAAAAGAGACAGGTAATGAAGCGAATCACAGCACCTGTTAAAGATGGAAGTTAGTTGAGACACTGAACAAATTTACTTGTACTCTACTCGTATTATTTATTTACTTTATCGACGGTTGTCCATCAGACCTTACAACCATTCTTATGGATTACTGATAGCTGATCACTAAAATTATCTTTCTTGTAAATGATGAGTTACATTTCGTATTTAAGGTCAGTTCTTTAGAATACATACTTTAATGAACCAGTTAGAATCCTCAACTGGGATTAATATGTGTTGAAACATAAATCCTATAAAACACATATTAAAACAGGACATAACCTCTCAAAGTGTTATTGCTATAAATGAAATTACACTCAAAAGTACGTAGTAAAATAGCATTTCGAAATGAACCGAATGACCGCCATAAGAATTTGTACCTTGTTCTCACTGAAAAGTGAAATAATTTTCTGTGGAAACTGGAAATGTGATGATCTCAACAGCTTCATAATTTTTTTCCCTCTCAGTTCCATACTTGGTGCAAGAGAGCAACAGATGGTTTAGATACTCGACCGAGTCATCCTGATAGTCATAAAATGGCGACGCATTGATGTTGATTCTATATCTAAATCGTGGTACTGGTTGTTTCGACAAACTGTGATCTTTAAACCAGGTGTTGGTCGGGAGGACAGGTTGCAATTCCGCGTAATGCCTTCCCGGAATTTTGAAGTGTTCGATCGATTATTCCACTCGGCCTGTGTTCCCAACGCTAGGCAGATATAATATTATGTATGCAGAAACTTAATATCGAGACATAACCGATTAGACGTTGCCTCCTTTGCTGGTTGGTGAGCCTTCTTATTATCAGATGTACAACAGTGGCTTTCAACACAGACATCTGCTGTCTTACTGCGGTCTCTTCTTTCTATAATCCGCTTTATAATGTTAACAGTGAAGTTGCTCTCTTTCCTGGACCATATACTGGCTTCCAGCACTTTCACTAAACATCTCGGGTCTGTTAAGAAAAACCTTTGTTTACTGAAGAGGAGTTTAGTGTTTAACGTCCCGTCGACAACGAGGTCATTAGAGACGGAGCACCAGCTAGTATTAGAGAAAAATTGGGAAGGAAATCGCCGGTGCTCTTTCAAAGGAACCATCCTGGCATTCGCCTGAAGCGGTTTAGGGAATTCACGGAATTCCTAAATCAGGATGGGCGGACGCAGGTTTGAACCGTAGTCCTCCCGACTGCGAGTCCAGTGTGCTAACTGCAGCGCCTCCTGGCTCAGTTGTGTTACTGCAGTTCTTCTACCAAATCTTACCGCCTCTGTTATCGCAATAACTTGGGCTGCAAATGTATAAGGATCAGGAACAATTGTCCTACTTATGTCAGTGTACAGTAGAAGCTCGAAGCGTTGTTACAAAGAATTCTTTCATACCCTGGAGCAGCACTCCATCGGACATATATCTCTACACCTTAATGCTGGTAGATTTTTGGCACATCTCCTTCCGCTTAATGACACTGCCCGGACAAAGAGTTTTTTCATGCAATAGGTGGACTTTGGATTATAGACTTCGTGAGAAGCAATCGAATCCATTGTGCTACCCGTGAAGCAAGGTGCTTGAAAAGTCACTGTCCAGTCTTTAAACGTAGGGAATACCTAGGAATCACATCCTGTTGGTACCCCAAGACTTGGGGTAAATAGCAATATGATATAACTTTTCTGAGTATTTCAGGTAACTGAATGAAACGGTGATTGGGAACGCTGGAGATGGAGGCACGTTGATGGGAGAAGCTTGTGGTCAACAACGCCGATGATCGCTGGATGAAGCTTTTAGTGATGATAAGAATATTTTATAATTGTTATTACTATAAAAATCATCATTTTTTGCAAAACAATTGACGTTATCACTTTATGTTGCAGAACATTACAATGGCTCCTCCTACACTCTACATTCACATGATGAGCCCTCCATGTCGATTTGTTCGTCTGGTGGTGGCCATCGTTGAGTTGGAGGTGAATGTAGTGGTTCTGAAGGAGCTTAGCAAGGAAATGCAGACGCCTGAGATGCTGGAGGTAAGCGCATGCTCCAATTAAGTAACTATCACAAGAGTTTAGAAAACAGGGCACTTCTTTACCATCGCCGTCCAGAGTGGCCGAGCGGTTCTAGGCGCTTCAGTTTGGAACAGCGAGACCGCTACGGTCGCAGGTTCGAATCCTGCCTCGGGCATGGATGTGTGTGTTGTCCTTAGGTTAGTTAGGTTTAAGTAGTTCTAAGTCCTAGGGGACTGATGACCACGGATGTTAAGTCCCATAGTGCTCAGAGCAGTTTGAACCATTTTTTTACCATAGTAAAAATATTCGATGTCCAGTGGGTAAATCCGTGTCATCGTAATTCGTTCTGTTCGGCTGCGTCCACTTGTCGTTCATTACTGGCCTAAAGTTATGTTCATAATCATGAGAGAGTAAAGCGAAACATTGGACCAAGGCGTTGCGGCAAGACCAGTGAATCTTGTCCTTATCTCTTATCAGTTGTTTTCTTCGGGGAGCTACTTGACCGATTAGTCGTGGCTGCACGGTCTGGAAGGTCTGCAGAAAAGCCGGGAGAGCGGTGTGCTGACCACAGTACCACTCCATACCGCACCCACATGACGCCCCATGTTAGGGAGGACACGGCGGTTGTAGACACCCTTAGGCCATCATGGCCTCACGAGGAACTTGTTTATCCCAAATGTTCACAGGGTCGGTATGTTAATCCGTCCCTGCTCGGAGTTTTGTGAACCCCATCCGAATGCGTCTAGTGTCGTTCCATGTGGACGTACGAAAACATTTTTTATCCGTTTGCTTATTGTGTAACGGATGGAGGACGTCAGTACCAGCTCAGTATACACTTAGTCGGATCTGGGAGATCGCCTAAAAACCGTATCCAGGCTCCCTAGCACACCTGCCGTCATCGTTAATCCGCCAAGCATATTCGATCCGGGGTCGGCGCTCCTCCCCAAATCCCAGAAGGGGCTTTCTAACGTGCACGGGTATCTGGGGGAGGTGGGGGGAGGGGCAGTGAGATACTCAATTGTCTAAAAGATGTGTAAATGGTCTACCGTAAATTGCTCTCTCTAAGTCCATCCGTTTATTACTGATTAACTGAGAAACCTGATATTGCCCAGATGTTTGTTTATAGCTGCTCCTGAGACTTCTTACACATGGACTTTGTTTTTAACTTAGAAAGCTTCTTAGTATGCAACGCTCGAAGTAGTTTGATTTGGGACGTGAATGAACAACTTACTTGCTTCACTAGAATGCACTGGAGAGAGCCACATATAGCTGGTCATGCAAAAAGCAGCTGCCACTAAGACCCACGCCCGCAACATACAGCGTCTGACTTTGTTTTTTGTTATTGTCATGCCATAACATAAGATCACTGGGAAATGTACATGTTTAAAGTGAGGCGGCAAATTGTCACGAATAAATGGGATTTGGGGTATAAAACTCTCTCCTCCACCACGGCCCATCAAAATTTCCCCTTATTTATTTTATGTTGAAGAGGAGTAGCTATAAGACTCCGTGAGCGAGGGTTTCTGAGGAGAGAGATAATGTATGACGCTCTCTATCAGAGCTAAGGTGCGCCTTGCTTTCATAACGAGTTTCCAAAGATCGATTGAAGCCTGATGTTTTGGAACCATAGCAAGTCTCGTCTCGCTATCTTAACTGGATTCTTGAGATCGCATCGTCTTCAGTCTTTTAGCCATTTTGGTGTATTCTGAAAGACTCGACTGTTCTCTAAAATTTTTTATTTGCATACAGAAAGAAATTAAAATGTAATATGTAGGCACCTGAATCACAAAGCAACCTTAATAGCTCTTTTCTCCTAACCTATCTAAAGAAGTAAAGTAATATCGTTAAGATTTTAATACACAATGCGAAATCAGTAGTTCCGTATATCCTAGCTGTCAGTTTATTTTTGCAGATATAAGGCTGCAGCACTTAATTCTGTCACTGATGTAAACGTCCGGAAATCCATTTCTCAATGAGTTAAAAAAAACTAACAGTGCCTTCTGTTGGTTCTTTGGCGTACTACGTCGCACTGATTAAACACCTGAACTATTAAACTCAACAGATGATTTTAGATAAAAATTTAAATTACGATATCTTTTTTTTCATGATACGATTGTGATCAAATGCAGCCTGTAAGTCGCCCCAAGCTACGCTCAAGTTACCTGCGAAATCTGGATGAAAGGTCGTTTAATAGTTTTGGGGATTACCGTTTTCTAACAGACAGACACGACGATTTTAGATAAACTGAAATCACGGTGTTTTTTTGTGATCCGATTTTGGTGAAATAAATCCTAACCTTTGTCCCAATATACGATAAAGTGAAAATGTTTGGAGATTAGCGTCTTTACACAACGGATTTGTGGTTTTATTATCAGTATAGAAACAGACAGTTTACAATAACGTTGACAGGATTTTTCAGTGAGGTGCTTTACAATTCACACGATTTCTGGCCGTTTCTCTTTTTTACTGTGTGAAAATTAAGTATACAATTCCTACTTGCTACATTTTGATGTAATTGTTCCAGAAATTCCCCCAGCATCAAGTCCCAGCATTGGATGACAACGGCCTGTACATTTCCGAAAGGTGAGCATAAGATAGATTTTATGTCAGTTTTGATTTGGTAAAAAATTTCCACAATGAATGCTCTCAGCAAAGTGTACACTACTTTGAAACTTCCTATCAGATTAAAACTGTATTCCGGGCAGGGAGGGATCTTGCTATAAAGACGAGTCATAAGACGTGCTTCGATGACTCACTCAGTAAGAGCGTTGTCTGCAATGGTCACATGTGCCGGATTCGAGTCTCCGTTAGCAGACAGTTTTAATCCTTCAGGAAGTTTCATCAACAATTATTTTTGTATAGACTGGAACCTACAGTCTCATTTACCTTCCAACCACAACGATGGGATGATGAACCGTGTGCTTTTCCGATTAAACAAGCACGGTTTTTGCTCTATAGAAGCTTTAAGTACAGCAGTAACATCTAACGGAAATCATTACCAGATAATACTTAAAGAAGGGAACTTCTGTAATATATATCCGGTATAGTGTGGTATATTTCCATGTAGACATTGGGCTATAACTCATATAAAGATTTCATGAGTCTCCAGTAATATCATATAGTTTCATTCCCTAGAGACTTCAGCAGAGTCCTCTGCGGCTAATCTAAAATGGTAACTGGCTGCCGTAGAGTTCCTTTAATATGTTATTTATTTTTTAATGCTGTAAACACATTTGATTTCCTGCCCTGAAGAGCAGGGCAGGCTGTTTGATATTCAGGTAAACTGTCAAGGTTTTTTTTTTACTTTTTTCCGTATCCTGGCCGTGCGGTCAGGGCGAACTGTACAGGATTTTCTCTACTATCGCCTACAGCCTATGATCTCAGATGAGCTGTCTCTCGTCAAATGAGAATACGTAGGCCTATGGCTCCCGTCCCACTACAATGCTGCATCCTCACAATGGCCGGATCGTAGTACGCACTAAACTGCGAGCCACTGTCTTTATTGTCGTTGTCGACGAATACAATCATGTGTCCTTTTTTATAAAGCATGCCTCAATTCCATAGGTAGCGCAGGTGCAAACACAACCACAGAACAAAGCTAAAGCTCACAAAGACAGAATGAGCTGGATCGGCGGCAGCGGCCAAACTCCCTGGAAGTCCGCCTGACCAGATTGTCTCCTAGTCGGCGATCCAATGATGTTCGCAATGACCCGAAAGACCGTTCGTTTCCTCCACTTGGATTATGAGTTCACAATGAAACGAAGGTTGTCTTGGCGCATATAATTCTAATGATGATTGCCTCAGAAAGTCTATCGTCTTCCTTATTATTCGTGAAAATAGGCAGTTTTCGGTAAGTAAGCTAGAGATATTCACAACGTAATTATCTTATTCCAAACTGCGACTGCATTGCTCTTTCAAGTTGGCAACGCGGAAGAAATGATTTCTACAGAATGCGAAGTCCATTGACAAGACTGTCCTCAGCTCGTGGTCTAGTGGCTAGCGTTGGTGCCTCTGGATCATCGGGTCCCGGGTTCGATTCGCGGCCGGGTTGGGGATTTTCTCCACCCGGGAGCTGAGTGTTTGTGTTGTCATCATCATCATCATCATCATGCGTGACTGTGGCTGGATTGGATTCTAGAAAACTTGGATTGCGTGAAATTGGGCCTTAGTACGGGCGTTGATGACCGCAGAGTTGAGGGCCCACGAATCAAACATCATCATCATTGAAAAGACTGGTTTCAGTTTTAATTTTTATTGCACAAAACATTTCAAGTGTTCGTTAGCTTTGCGTGTTGCCTACGTTTGCGCAGTTCCCTCTCTCTCTCTCTCTCTCTCTCTCTCTCTCTCTCTCTCTCTCTCTCTCTCTGAAACATAAAGCACAGGTAAACTGCCTGTGCAGCATGGTGGAAGCAAGACATGGCTCTACGAGTACATCTATACTCTGCGAATCACTGTGACGTGTATGGAAGAGTATATTGTAACAGTTATAACGGTTTCTCCCATCCAATTCACCTAAGGAGCGCGAGAAGAACGTTTAAATGCCTCTGTCCGTTCTGTAATTAATCTAATCTTGTCCTCACGATCGTTTTTGAAGCGATATAACGCCGCTTCTATAAACTTTATTAGTAGTCTTTCTCGGAATAATTTCTATCTTCAAGATACTGCCAGTTCAGTTCTTTCGACGCCTCTGTGAAATTCACCCACGGATCAATCAAACTCGAAACTATTCGTGCTGCCCTTCTCTGCATACGTTCAACATCCCCTGTTAGTCCTATTTGGTACGAGTCCCATACACTTGAGCTTATTCTAGCTTGAGAAGCACGAGTGATTTTCCAGCAGTCTCCTTTTTATACTGACTGAATTTATCTACAGGGTGTTTCAAAAATGACCGGTATATTTGAAACGGCAATAAAAACTAAACGAGCATCAATAGAAATACACCGTTTGTTGCAATATGCTTGGGACAACAGTACATTTTCAGGCGGACAAACTTTTGAAATTACAGTAGTTACAATTTTCAACAACAGATGGCGCTGCAAGTGATGTGAAAGATATAGAAGACAACGCAGTCTGTGGGTGCGCCATTCTGTACGTCGTCTTTCTGCTGTAAGCGTGTGCTGTTCACAACGTGCAAGTGTGCTGTGGACAACATGGTTTATTCCATAGAACAGAGGATTTTTCTGGTGTTGGAATTCCACCGCCTAGAACACAGTGTTGTTGCAACAAGACGAAGTTTTCAACGGAGGTTTAATGTAACCAAAGGACCGAAAAGCGATACAATAAAGGATCTGTTTGAAAAATTTCAACGGACTGGGAACGTGACGGATGAATGTGCTGGAAACGTAGGGCGACCGTGTACGGCAACCACAAAGGGCAACGCGCAGCTAGTGCAGCAGGTGACCCAACAGCGGCCTCGGGTTTCCGTTCGCCGTGTTGCAACTGCGGTCCAAATGACGCCAACGTCCACGTATCGTCTCATACGCCAGAGTTTACACCTCTATCCATACAAAATTCAAACGCGGCAACCCCTCAGCGCCGCTACCATTGCTGCACGAGAGACATTCTCTAACGATATAGTGCACAGGATTGATGACGGCGATATGCATGTGGGCAGCATTTGGTTTACTGATTAAGCTTATTTTTACCTGGACGGCTTCGTCAATAAACAGAACTGGCGCATATGGGGAACCGAAAAGCCCCATGTTACAGTCCCATCGTCCCTGCATCCTCAAAAAGTACTGGTCTGGGCCGCCATTTCTTCCAAAGGAATCATTGGCCCATTTTTCAGATCAGAAACGATTACTGCATCACGCTATCTGGACATTCTTCGTGAATTTGTGGCGGTACAAACTGCCTTAGACGACACTGCGAACACCTCGTGGTTTATGCAAGATGGTGCGCGGCCACATCGCACGGCCGACGTCTTTAATTTCCTGAATGAATATTTCGATGATCGTGTGATTGCTTTGGGCTATCCGAAACATACAGGAGGCGGCGTGGATTGGCCTCCCTATTCGCCAGACATGAACCCCTGTGACTTCTTTCTGTGGGGACACTTGAAAGACCAGGTGTACCGCCAGTATCCAGAAACAATTGAACAGCTGAAGCAGTACATCTCATCTGCATGTGAAGCCATTCCGCCAGACACGTTGTCAAAGATTTCGGGTAATTTCATTTAGAGACTACGCCATATTATTGCTACGCATGGTGGATATGTAGAAAATACCGTACTATAGAGTTTCCCAGACCGCAGCGCCATCTGTTGTTGACAATTGTAACTACTGTAATTTCGAAAGTTTGTCGGCCTGAAAATGTACTGTTGTCCCAAGCATATTGCAACAAACGGTGTATTTCTATCGCTGCTCGTTTAGTTTGTATTGCCGTTTCAAATATACCGGTCATTTTTGAAACACCCTGTAGTATCCTACCAATAAACCGAAGTCTGCCACATGCTTTACCCACAACTGGGCTTATGTGATCGATCCATTTTATGTCCCTACTAAGTGTTAGTCCCAAGTGTTTAATTCCAGCGTGGTTCATTGACATTATATTCACAGAATACCATGTTCGATCGTTTGTGAAGTGCAGTTTTACATTACTGAACATTTAAAGCAAGTTGACAATCTTTACATAACTCTGAAATCTTATCAAAATCTGACTGAATATATTGTGCACCTTCGTTCAGACTTTCGGTACACGCTTAAATTCTTCTTAAAGATCTCCTGCTACCAGCCTCAAGTTTTAACCATATTTCTATGCCTAGTATTATGTGAGCTTCAGTGCTGTTTAGGAGCTCTAACAAACTCTGGCAATTTGCGAATACTTTGGCAGTTAACGTGTAGATTTTAATACTCTCACGTTTCTTTGGATTACACTCATCCTTCCTGTTCGGTACTTCGCTGTGTTGGAAGATGTTATGGCCATTTCAGAAGGAATACAACACTGTTAGATGTACGCTGTTTGGAAGAAGATCACTTTGAGGGGAAACCGTCATTTTCTCTAGCACCAGCAGAGACAGATTAGCACTGAACGTCCAAATCACTTGAATGCCTTTAGAGAAAGATTAGTATACCAAATAGGTACGGATAGAGAAGTACCTCTTCGTTATAAGTAAAATGCTGCAAATTCATGTAGGTCCAGGGTGGTTTGTAATTATCGTGTGACAGCGAAACTTGGTAGATATGTTAATGCATTAATGTGGAACCGATTCGCGCTGTAAAAATTAGTTACCATTTTGGCCACCAGGTGCAAATCTGCACTGTACACTGCTTTTATGACGGTATGAAATCAATACTGTCATTTGACAAGCCATAACGTGAGTGAAGGGTAACGCTATCGAAAAGAGAGCCCGTACGCTTTTAGTGAAACTGTTTCGTATTTACCCCAGGTATTTCACCACTGCATTGAGGGAGTATCGCCGACTGAAAGATCTGAAAAGAGGCCCGATGCCATCATGTGGTTTTAAGAAGATAACGAAATTCGAAAACACGGGTGAGTTTGGTGTGGCAGCTGGAAGAGGATGGCGTCTTATCCCAATGGAAGCTACTGACGAGGTTTCTGTCGCTGGTAACTGGCCATGCCGCACGTATCCCGAGTAGCGCTATTGCTCGTGCAGCGTCATGAGCACCGTCCATCCCATGGTCAACAGCACAAAATGTTTTGAGGTCTACTTTACAATGGTGCCCAGATCAAGACGGTGCAGCAGCTGAATCTCATGATCCGCAGAAACAATCTGAATTTACTCATCGTTTCTGGTACGCAACGAAGCTGATGACATGTGCTCGGGCAATATTCTATGGAGCGACAAGACACATTTTCCACTACAGGGGGCAGTGAATACACAGAACTGTCGAAATACACAGAAGTGTCGAAGTTGGGGTACTGTTGTCCGACACAGTAGCATAGCGGTAGCGTTACCGCCTACCACGCACGGGGTACGGGTTCGATTCCCAGCAGGAGACTAGGTGTGTCCTTCATCATCACTTGCACCATCATTGACCCGCAAGTCGCCGAAGTGGCGTCAACTAAAAAGGACTTGCAATACGGCGGCCGAACATCCCCGAATTAAGATTCCCGGCCAACAATGCCATACGATCATTTCATTATTTTTTGGAGGGGGGGGGGAGGGGGGGTACTGCTAAAACGCTTGTTGTGCACGAAGAGCCACTGCACACGGCGGAAGTGACTGTCTACTGTAGAATCAGAAGCACCCTTATTCTAGTTCCACTCTTCTTTGAAGAGATTACGCCCAGAGGCCCTGTTCAGTATGTGCCTCTTGGTTTGGAAGAGCGCATCTGTGTGGAAATCACTGTCTTCGTGAAAGATGTGGCAACTCCTCATGTCACTCACCCGTTGAAAGATGAGCTTAATGCAACCTTCCACCAACATGTTATCTCCTGAGGTTTTTTAGATGAATGGTCTACAGTATCACCTGATCTGAATACATTTGACTTCCGGCTCTTGGGATATCTAAAAGAAAGCGTTTGACAGGAACACGTTCGATCTCTATTTTACCTGAAGGCCAGGAACACATCGCTCAGATTCCACCGGAAATGCTACGAGCAACTGTTGATCATATCGTTTTACGGATGCAACATCTCGTCTCCGGAGCTCATACTGGACGAATTGTGTAGGTGGCGGGTCATAATAAAAATCAACATAATGCCTTTGTCATCTGTTTGACCTTTCCTGCCCACGTGCAGTTCCTAATCCATTACATATGGACCACCGCAGCGCCATATTTGCACCTGGTTGCCGAAATCGGAAGTAATTTTATTTTCATCGTAAGTCGGTTTCGCTTTAACGCATTAGAATATCTACCAAGTTTTGCTGCCATGCGATAATTCCAGCTCACGTTAGACCTCTGTGAGTATCTACGCTTTATTTATAACCACCCTGCAGATTTGCCATAGCCTCGTTGAAGTGGAATTTGTCAGAAAAAAAATTAGGGGGACCTGTAAAACTCAAAGGAACCTGAAAAACTTAAATCTAAATGGTTCAACCAATATTTGAAGCTCTCTGTTCTGGAATACTAGTCGACTTTCTTAACTGCTGTTCCGTTTCAGTCGACCGTTTCCATCTAATCTCGTTCTATATTATACACTACTGGCCATTAAAATTGCTACACCACGAATATGACATGGTACAAACGCGAAATTTAACCGACAGGAAGAAGATGCAGTGATACGCAAATGATTAGCTTTTCAGAACATTCATACATTGTTGGCGCCGGTGGTGACACCTACAACGTGCTGACATGAGGAAAGTTTCCAACTGATTTCTCACACACAAACAGCAGTTGACCGGCGTTGCCTGGTGAAACGTTGTTGTGATGCCTCGTGTAAGGAGGAGAAGTGCGTACCATCACGTTTCCGACTTTGATAAAGGTCGGACTGTAGCCAATCGCTATTGCGATTTATCGTATCGTGACATTGCTGCTCGCGTTGGTCGAGATCCAACGACTGTTAGCAGAATATAGAATCGGTGGGTTCAGGAGGGTAATATGGAACGCCGTCCTGGATCCCAACTGCCTCGTATCAGCAGTCGAAATGACAGGCATCTTATCCGCATCGCTGTAACGGATCGTGCAGCCACGTCTCGATCCCTGTGTCAACAGATGAGGACGTTTGCAAGACAACAACCATCTGCACGAACAGTTCGAGGACGTTTGCAGCAGCATGGACTATCAGCTCGGAGACCTTAGCTGCGGTTACCCATGACGCTGCATCACAGACAGGAGCGCCTGCAATTGTGTACTCAACGACGAACCTGGGTGCACGAATGGCAATACGTCATTTTTTCTGATGAATCCGGGTTCTGTCTACAGCATCATGATGGTCGCATCCGTGTCTGGCGACATCGTGGTGAACGCAAATTGGAAGCGTGTATTCGTCATCGCCGTACTGGCGTATCACCTGGCGTGATGGTACGAGGTGCCATTGGTTAGACGTCTCGGTCACCTGTTGTTCGCATTGACGGTCCTTGGAACAGTGGACGTTACATTTCATATGTGTTACGAGCCGTGGCTCTACCCTACATTCGATCCCTGCGAAACCCTACATTTCAGCAGGATAATGCACGACCGCATGTTGCAGGTCCTGTACAGGCCTTTCTGGATACAGAAAATATTCGACTGCTGCCCTGGCCAGCACATTCTCCAGATCTCTCACCAACTGAAACCGTCTGGCAACGGTGGCCGAGCAACTAGCTCGTCACAATACGCCAGTCACTACTCTTGATGAACTGTGGTATCGTGTTGAAGCTGCATGGGCAGCTGTACCTGTACACGCCATCCAAGCTCTGTTTGACTCAATGCCCAGGCGTATCAAGGCCGTTATTACTGCCCGAGGTGGCTGTGCTGGGTACTGATTTCTCAGGATCTAAGAACCCAAATTGCGTGAAAATGTTATCACATGTCAGTTCTGGTATAATCTATTTTCCATTGGATACCCATTTATCGTCTGCATTTCTCCTTGGTGTAGAAATTGTAATGGCCAGTAGTGTACATACCACAGCCACTGGTCCTTAGTGTGAACAGTACGCACAAATCACTCGTAGCTTCCTGCACTTGACGCAACATATCAGCATGAACTACCGTAATCTATAACAGATACAATGTCTCGTTAGATTACTAGCAATAAACAGATCGACTGATATGTCCTTTGTACTATTTTAATTAATGAGTCCTGTAAAAAATGACACGCTGCTCAACTAACTCTAACAGGGAGTTCTGCCCTAATCCAGTGGATGTATTGTCTGCTGGACGTCTGTTATATCTGATGGTGAGCTGCTTTGAAAGAATATTTTTGATGAGCTGCTTCATAGAGCTGCCTATTGCGGTGTAGTAAACACTGAAACCCGCTCTCGCCTCATTTCTGCTCCTTAAAAGGCTCGAATGTCCCATTGTTTCCCTGTGATGATTCCGGTCGTGAAAAACAAACTGTAGTTGCTCTAAAGCAACTAATAACTGAAGTCAATACCACCTCATCTCCCCCAAGTCACAGCGATCTCCTCATCTCTCCTTGATAAATCATTAATTGTTCCGTTTCTGTGTCAAGACTGAATGCTTTATTCATTCAGACTAGCTAGCCTGTCCACAGTCCTCTTTGTGTCATTATTTTTTTTTCTTTTTGGATTGCACCATTCCATACTTTTTGAAGTTACACTGCTGACGTTGTGTTGTGGCAAAGTTTCCATTATTCATAGGTTACGCAAAATACACATTATACAAATTTGTTTTCACAAGATTTTTCCTGAATTTTCTGTAGTAACAATGACAAGAAGTAAATCTTTAAGATATTAAGTTGAGTAAAACGATTACTAACAATATTTTCTTTTTTGTTTTTAATAGTCGTGCCATCGCCATGTACCTCGTGTCCAAGTATGCAAAAGATGACTCTCTCTACCCTAAGGACGTAAGCAAACGTGCTCTCGTTGACCAAAGGCTGTTTTTTGACCAGGATCTGTACGCCAGATTTTTGAAAGTGTTCGTAAGTACCTATTTTAATATTTCACTAACAGTATCTCGTTCTTTTGTATGTTTCACAATTTAAACATTCCAGGTGTTACAGAGAGTACACTTATCTGGATTACGATATAAAAGTACCTGTTACTCACTACAAGTTTCGCTCGCTACCTTTGGTATTACCCATGAGCTCATTCCAGAAGTTACGATCCACGTTGAGTTTCATATCTGCAGAATAAAAACCGTTTCGTGCAACACATATTCTGTCTGATCCAAGGTATTCGGACATCCCTCTGTAATGTGGTACTGACAACTAGACGTCACGACAGGTGGAGCTGATAGTATAGAAGGAGGCGGTGAGTATTGTCCGTGGTGAAGCATAACAGCAGAATGGGTCGGTCAGAAGAGTTCGGCGACCTTCGTCACTGGATATCAACTGAGTAACAGGTCCATCAGACACATTTCAACTCTTCTAAAACTGCTAAAGTCAACTTTTGGTGATACGACTGTGAGTTGGAAAGGCGAAGGAATGGTACAGCTAAACCAAGATCAGACCTAATCTACTGATGGGCAGGAGCCGTCGAGCATTGTGGGGAGTCGGGAGTGGTTACCAAAAATCACTTGAAATCAGTGGCAGGAATCAATCGTGAGTTCGTAAGTGGTATTACCAGTCTAGCTACCACAATGACTGTGCATAAATATTTAGAAAGAATGAGATATAACGGTCCAGCAGCTCCTCGTAAGCCACAGGTTCCCGTAGTCAACACTAAACGAAGGTTGAATCTCGAAGTGGACAGAGCGAGTTGACACGGTGGTTAACACAAGCATTCTGGAGGACGGTTCAAACAAGCGTCCGGCCATCCAGATGTAGCTTTCCAGTGATTTCCCTACATCGCTTCAGGCCAATGCCGGGATGATTCCTTTGAAAGAGCACGCCCTACTTCCTTCCCTAATCTGATGGGGCCGATGACCTCGCTGTTTGGCCCCCTACCCCAGACCAACCAACCAAGCTTGAAGTGGCGTAAAGAGCGATACCACTGCACAGTGGATGACTGGAAACGAATAATTTGGAGTAATGAATCACGCTATCACCTGTAGCAATCCTTTGGAAGCGTTTGGGGTTGGAGAATGCCTGAAGAACGTTATTTGCTGTCGTGTCTAGTGTCGACAATGAAATGCGGAGGAGATGCTGTTACAGCACTGAGGTGTTTTTCGTGGTGAGAGTGCGGTCCTCTTGCTTCACTTGAGAAAATGCTAAATGCGGAAGGATAAGAACACATTTTACAGCGTACGCTGCGAACAGTTCGGAGACGCTGGCCATTTGTGTGATTAGACTACAGGCTGTCATAAATCAATATGTGTGTGGCAATGGTTTGTGGACAGTAACATTTATGAGATGGACTGGCCTGCCCAGAGTTCCGACCCTAACCCAATTGAACACCTCTTGAATGGGTTAGAGCGTCTACTTCGCTCCTGACGACGACGTCCAATCTTCTCTGGTTTCGGCTTTTGAAGAAGAGTAGGCCGCCATCTCTCCAGAGACATTCGGTCAACTTGTTGAAAGCGTCGCAAGCAGAGTTCAAGCCGTCATAAAAGCGAAGGGTGGACACACCCCATATTAGAGTCCACTAATAGGTGACCGGTACTAGGTATAATGTAACTGACAGTCTCATCTCCTTTATACATTTTTACAAAGTTATCTGCAAAAACTGTGAACAGATAACACAAATTTCACTATTATTCTTCTATGTAAAATGTTAACAAGATAGTACATAAACCAACTTAACGTTCCAAGATGACTTATGGACGTCATCCCACCCACAAGTAAGTACAACGTAAAATAATATCTTATAGCACGTAGAACAGACGTAGATAAAATGATGTATAAATGTAATGTCAACACGAATACTTGATAATGGCACATACGCCGAAACAGGTTTGCAGCGAACTTAATTAATGAACAAGAAATAAACAATTTGCTGCTAATTATGTCAAAAGTATGAAGAATGTATCATATTAGTACCCTAGGCAAGCTGCGGGCCCACCAGAGAAAAGGTTATTTAATATGATGCTCTCGTATTTAAGAACATACACAAATCGCGGAATATCCTGCTTCGGTTGTTATTCGATGAAGTTTTTAACTATTAACAGCGTTTCTAAATCAGATTTTGGACTGTAAGGCGTACCCAGGAACGGATATAAGCTCATATCACAATTTAGCAATGGAGAATAGTCCAAAATAACCATTGTGGAGGGAAGTGGGGTAGTGAACTACCGAGGATTTATGAGAAACGTTTGAAGCTAGTTAAAGATGTGGATACTGCGATAAGGTAAGCCTAAGGTAAACAGGTCCGTTGAATACAATTGTAAGTCTCTAAAAACAGCAGTCACAGACGCTCTACAAACAAACGTAAGTTCTAGCAAAGTAACTGCGAGGAAACCTTGAGTAACAGAAGAAATATTTCAATTGATCGATGGAGAAAGAAAGTTCAAAAATGTGACGAGAAAGACGGTAACACAGAAATAAAAATCATTTAGGAATAAAATAAGTAGAAAGTACAGGAAAATCAATGCGAAATGGCTGTAGGGAAAGTGTGAAGAAATCTAAAAAGAAATTATCATCGGAAGGACTAAAGTAACTGCGAGGAAACCTTGAGTAACAGAAGAAATATTTCAATTGATCGATGGAGAAAGAAAGTTCAAAAATGTGACGAGAAAGACGGTAACACAGAAATAAAAATCACTTAGGAATAAAATAAGTAGAAAGTACAGGAAAATCAATGCGAAATGGCTGTAGGGAAAGTGTGAAGAAATCTAAAAAGAAATTATCATCGGAAGGACTAATTCAGCGCATAGGAAAGTCAAAAGAAACAGTGGTAACATTACGAGTGCAATGAGTATTCCACTGTTAAACGCAAAGGCGAGATTGGAAAGGTGGAAAGAGTACATTCATGGTCTGTGTTAAGAAGAGGAATTATCTGATTACATGATGGAAGAAGAAATTGAAGTTGATATAGAAGACATGTGGAATCCAGTATTAGTCAGAGTTTAAAAGTACTATTAAAGGCTTGAGATCAAAGAAGACAGAAGGCACAGATAAAGTTCCATTGGAATTTCTAAGATCGCTGCAGGAAGCGGCAACCAACCGATACTTGTGTTTGTGTGTATAATCTATTAAACAGGCGATATACCATCAGACATTCGAAAAAATATCAACCACACAATTCCCAAGATAGCAAAAGCAGGTAAGTGGGAGAACTATCATCGCATAATCAGCTTAACAGTTCATGCAACCAAGTTATTGACAATAATATACATGAGAATGGAAAAGAAAATTGAGGATCTGTTAGATGACGACCACTTTGGCCTTAGGAAAGGTGAAAAGGCACAAGGGAGGCAGGTGTGACAGTGCACTTGATGAGAGAATCAAGACTGAAGGAAAATAAAGGTCAATGGGTCTGTCGATCTGTAAAAAGCATTCACGAATGTAAAATGGTGCAAGATGTTCCAGATTATGACAACCATAGGAGTAAGCTACAGAGAACAACGTGTAATGTATAATATATACAAGAAGCAAGAGGGGGCGATAAGATTGGAAGACCAAGAACGAAATTCTCCAATTAGACAGAGTGTACGGCAGAGATGCAGTCTTTCGTCTTTACTGTGTAATCCATACTTAGAAGAAACAATGCGAAAACAAAAGGAAGGTTCCAGTGCGTTATATGAACTCACATTGGAATGATATCAATTGTATGGTTCACTAATGGTATTGCTATCCTCAATGAAGGAAAACAAGAATCACAGGATCTGCTGATTGGAATGAACAGTCTAATAAGTTCATCGGATGGATTGAGAGTAAACTGAAACAAGGCAAAGGTAATGACAAGAAGCAGAAATGAGAATAGCGAGAAGCTTAACATTAGAATTGGTGATCACGAAGTAAACGAAGTTAAGTAATTCTGCTACCTTGGAAGCAAAGTAGCCCACGACGGACTACGCAAGGAGGACATGAAAAGCAGAGTAGCACAGGCAAAGAAAGCATTCCAGGCCAAAAGACATCTATTAATATCAAATATAGGCTTTAATTTGAGGAACAAATTTCTGACAATGTGAGTTTGGAACACGGCATTGTATGATAGTGAATGATGGACTACGGGAAAACCTGTGAAGAAGAGTATCGAAGCGTTTGAGGGGTGGTGCTACACACCAATGTTAAAAATTAGGTGGTCTGATAAGAAATGAGGAGGTTCTCCGCAAGCTGGCGAAGAAAGGAAGATAGGGAAAACACTAACAAGAAGGAGGGACAGGGTAATAGGACGTGTGTTCAGGACATCAGGACAAAGCTTCCATAGTGCTACAGGGAACTGCAGAGGGTTAGAACTGTAGAATAATACAGCTTCAACACATCGAGCAAATAACTGAAGACGTTGGATGCAAGTGTCATTCAGAGATGAAGAAGTTGGATCAGGGAGTAATTCGTGGAAGGCCGCATCAAACCAGTCAGAAGACCGATGACTCAGAAATATATAATTAATTGGCACAAACTAAAATTTTTCCTCATAATCAAGTTTTCGCAATAGTGGTTTTACTACTGATTTCTTTCATCGCCTGCTCTGAACTCTTCACGTCACACTATATCAATCTACTTAATGTTTGAAATTCATCAAAAACGTCGTTTAATATACTACCAGTTACCTCTTCCCACCTTCTTCCACAGTCGGCATTTTACTTGCAGGCCTCTACATAAAGTTTCTAAATTTTCATTTTTTGCCCATATGTGATATTTGTTGGCTTCTATTTTTGAAAAAGGGTTTTCTGCTTTCACTAACCTGTGACGGTTTTTCTACGTTGTCGATATTGAAAATACCGTCCATCCTGTTTAAAAATTTTTCTTAGTTCCAGCGAATTACGCTATGGAAGCTACAGACCCTAGCACTACTACATGTTCTCCTGCTTCCTATAAAACAGTGTCTTCCTTCCCTTACTACGTCTTCGATAAATAGTTTATGGTAGGTTGTAACTTAGCTGAACATCCTACGTAACACGATGTCATATTCCTTGATTTTTCTAATTGTATTGCTTCCACTTCTTTACTTTGGATTACTAGGTCATTACTATGATTTTATCTCCATCCTTATTAAGGTCTCGCGGTTCTAGGCGCGCAGTCTGGAACCGCGCGACTGCTACGGTCGCAGGTTCGAATCCTGCCTCGGGCATGGATGTGTGTGATGTCCTTAGGTTAGGTTTAAGTAGTTCTACGTTCTAGGGGACTGATGACCGCAGCAGTTGAGCCCCATAGTGCTCAGAGCCATTTGAACCTTATTAAGATTAGAACATTTTATCCGCTATACCTTTTAGAGGAGTGTCTATAGATTCAAAATTGGGATAAATTAGTCCTGGTTTTTATTACCTCATCCATTATAGTCAGACATGAACACAGCAAAAGAGTCACATATCAATCTGTTTTTTATTGCAGATCATTCTGCATTTCAGTTACAGTACAGCCATCATCAGTATGTCTAGTAGCGAGTCATAAAGACCTAAAAAGCAATCTTAAAATTACCTGTGTCTATATGACTCTCAACTAAACACACTGATGATGGTTGTACTGTAGCTGAAATCTAACTAGGCCTGCAATAAAATGCCAGTTAATACGCCACTTTTTGCTGTGTTCATCCCAGATTGCAACCATTTCACAGTAACTGACACCCAAACCTCCACGTGTCAGACACCCAGATCAGTTCCAAAAGTTGCATGTCGATAGAATATCAACCAATATACCGATTTAGTTAGTGCTGTCTGCTGTCGTCCATTAGAACATACATAAATGGTAATTAACGGTATTAAAACGGTATTAAAAATACGAGAACCACGAAGCACAGGAAAAGCGTATCTGTGAGTAATTGTTCGCAGATCTCGCGTAGGTGATTTGGTAGAGCGTTGAAACCCCACTGACGACAATATTTCTTTTTTTAAACTGTTTACGCGTGAAACTGTTACATGTAATTTGCTCCACACACTTAAATGAATGACACTCTGTGTGTGTGTGTGTGTTGTGTGTGTGTGTGTGTGTGTGTGTGTGTGTGTGTGTTTGTGTTTGTGTCTGATTGTGTTTGCATTGATTTTTGAATGTTTCATGTACTAATTATTGATCTTAATGTTTTGTTTATTTATTACTACAACTATTAGTTTTATTATTACTATCATTATTATTATTAATATTACTACTATTTCTTCCACATGTGTGATGCAATTCTTTCGTTATTTTTCTGTTCTGACTATGTATTCTCTCAAACTACAAATGTACGCCACAGGTTTACTGCTTTCAAATAAACGAAGCGAAAGCAGAATGCCAAAAGAACATTGCTGTAAACTCCAAAAAGCCCTTTTACATGTCATTTAGTTGTTGTCCCATATAACACTTTCATGCATAATACAGTAAAAAAAAATATCATTGGAGTTTGAATCCAGCACCCTTGGTACGACTATCCAACGCTCTAACAACTTCTATAAGGAAGCTATACAGGGTACTTACTCACAGTTGTCCTTTTCCTGTGCTCCGTAGTTCTGGTGTTACTTTTAATTAACGTTTACGCCCGTTCTGCTGGACGATAGCACATAATACAAACTAAGTCGGAGTTTTGGTTGATACTCTGTCGACTTACGTTTGTTACCATTCTCAGTGTCTGACATCTAGAGGTTTGGGTATGAACACAACAGTTATCAGTAGAATCCAGCTTGACTTTATCCATCAGTAAACTGAATTTATAAGTTGCTTCTACGTCAAATATAATTTTGTGAAACCAAAGTGACTTACATCTTGTGTCTTCAGTTCTACTTCCAGTTATACTGTAAGACTCAATCAGCTTTAAGTGTAAAACGTCTGGCTTTTCATCCGGTGCTCTCATTTTTTCGACAGACCCTTTTTCGATAAAGCAAGTCTATCAAATTTCTTTCAGTACAGTGGAACACCTCTCGGTTCATACAATTTCAGTAGCACACCAAATAAAAACGACAACTTCAGCGATTCCAGTAGCATCTCTTCAACTTCCGGTGACTTTTCTCCGCTCAAACAATTCATTGTTTTGTCATTTCCCTTCTTGATCAGCTATTTCTCCCAAAGCAATGTCCCTTTATGTATGTTACGAGACAGCTATTTAGCATCTAACGGACTTCCACTCTGCTCCTAGCGCCTGTTTTTCTTTCGGTAGCGTTTAACAAATGCTTCACATTTATCACCGTACGTTAATATTTTAACTTTTACATTCATTAAATTGCATTAATTTCCCTTAGCCCCTCTGTGAATTTATTCTCAAATCTTCTTGGTTGATATTCTAGAAAATTTATTGGTTCTTCTTTGATGAAGGAATTTCATAAAAAAGCTTGTTTAGTAATTGCTTTAGTGGCGCTATCACTGGTAACTTTGCCATTTCTATCGTGCAGTGAAGGTATTGATTGCATGGTATAATTTGCATGCGACCAGAATCCCTTTGTATTGCATGCCAAATTTCGAGACCGTGTTAACGCGTAGCTTCATGCAAGACAATGGAATTTTGAGTGAGGCTCTTCCGGTCACATATTTCTCCTACTGCAGAATCAGATTTAATTTTGAAGTAGGTGGAATTTAATTTCAGCTCTATAACTACTTCACACCTAATAATGTTTCTCCTCCAATGTTGTTCATAATTAGATTTATAGCCCATTTTGTGTTTACCAATTAGTCAGTTGGAAGATCAGAATTTTAATTTAGGTTTCAACCAACTTTTTTGTTCACAGTTGCCAAAATTTCATGGCAAAGAAGTAGAAGCCAGTGACATCGAAAAAGCGAAGGATGGTCTGGAGACTCTGAACAGAATGCTGGACGGCAAACAGTGGCTGGCTGGAGACAACGTCACCCTCGCAGACTACTGTGTTGCTAATTCTGTAACGTCGCTAGAGGTAAGGGGATATTTAACACGAGAAACGCGTATTGGTCTTTGTGAGTTCTCAATTATAACGTGTACAGTTGTAGAAGACATGTATGACACTACTCGAGCTGTAAAATCCAACGCGAAAGTGCTGACCGACGAACATCAAGTGCGTGACGCGTGCCTTTCAAAAACAAATTGTACACGTCTGAGTCATTACTATGACCCGTATGGCCATATCGAGGAAACAGAGCGTCGAAAACTGAAAGCAGCTAACTTGGACTGTCACATGTTAAAAAGAAGAAGGTGATGGGTCTGATCAGTAAATTAATATTCTCACAAATCACGCTGTCGAATGGAAGACACAAAACGTTACAGAGGAGTAACTAATGTACTGAAGTAGGTACAGGTAGCTGGCTACTGGCTAGACAACACGAGACCCCATGTGCTGAAATTACAGTCTGTAAATATTACGGTAGGTGCTCAAATATGTCGTGTTTCTGGAAAGTCAAGCTGCACCGGTGGTGGTTGCTATAGGATAACGACAAACAAATCGCAGATATAACATAATCTGAAGGTGGCGGGGGGGGGGGGGGGGGGGGGGGGGGAAGAAACGAAACCAAAGGGAAGGGAATGAACTGATGATATCAGTTGCATCGGGACTTCCAAGACAGGATCTCCTGCTCACTAAGGAGTTGTGTTAACCACTACACCACCCGGACACAGCGTTCTTCGGAGACGTGTGGACGATCTCGGTACGCTCCCCTGTCGATCCACATTAGATAGCCTGTATACGGAGAGAGTGGCCATAGGTGAAGTTGCCCGTGATTGGTTGATTAGCTTTGGCGCCATTTTTCTGCCAAATGTCTCTCGCTCTTCCTATGTTCTCTGTGCTTTTGAGTTGAAGTTCAGAGGACTTTTGGAAACGATTAAAAGGTATTTGAATTATTGAGAGACTTGTTATGCGTTGGGCATGCGTGTTCGATTTAGTTGTATATCGTTTTTAGTACGTCATTAGCGTTTGCGTGCATACTGGTAGCATCACAAGCTTTTCTGAAGCTAATATCTGACAGTCCTTGCTGAAAACGGAATGTTCCTGTAAATGTTGTGCCATGCTCATTGGACTTTATAGCGTCAAACTTCATTTCGTTCCGAATCAGAACACTAGGCATTATTTTGGTTTTAGTATTATTGCCTGACTGTTGACGCAGGCAAACTGTAAGCACATTTTCCGCAGTTGTCGTGGTCGCTGAAACATTATTCGTAGTAAATAATTGTAGGTACTCTTGAAGACAGTTTTTAATAGGTCTACTTACTGTGGGGTAGAAGGGATACGGTAGTTTTCTTGTTATATTTGGTCGTTATTACAGTAGCCTACATTTAACATTACCTGATTTTTGTAATCTCTTTCGTTTTTTATCTACGAGAGGTGACGCGACAAGAAATACTAATACGTCTCACACTTTTTGCATGTCACAAGTAAACAACTGCTTACGACTTTCATTCATCTGACGTGATACAGGTACGTTAAATCTTTAGCGTTATGCACTTCCGATACAAAACAAATGCTAACACTATTTTTTATGCAAGTAACGAATAATTTTTACAGCCACTGTATCAAATTTTCCTGTTCTGTACGTATTAGGCTACTATGAGTATATTGTAGCTGTAAAGAAAGGCGTTTAACGAATGATTTCGCCAAATTGCCTTGTGCTTTTGATTCGGTGAGTGTGTACTCCACTACTGGCCATTCAAAATTCCCGCCCGCAGTTTGGCAGAAAAATGGCCGCCGTATCGTCCGACTGGCCACCCTCTCCCTACACAGGCTCTCTAATCCACATTCCCATCCAGCGCCACCTATCCCCAGTCGCTGTCCATATCCTTCATGCTTGCTACTAGGAGATTCCCGTAGGAATTCGGACGTTAATGTGCAACCGTACTGAAGGTTGTGGATTCATTGCTCATCGGGGCGAATCAGTTATCTGAATGCATGGTGTCTGTTCTTTCGGACATTCATATAAATCGCAAATTATTATTAGATAATGTTGAGCATCTGGTGAAACTGCGAATTGCTTCGTCGAGGTGTAACCATCAATGCTGACATCTATTGCCAACAACTCATACGTGTTGCAGACGCAATCCAAGAACAACAACCAGGAAGGCTGGGTGAAGTAATGCTAGTCCACGATAACGCCCACCCGCAGTCCTATAGACTGACAAAAAACACTATGCGGAAGTTGGAATGGGAAGTAATTCGGCAATCACGTTATTCACCTGATGTTGCTCCCTGAAATGTTCACCTTTTCCGCTCTCGCCGGCCGTAGTGGCCGTGCGGTTCTGGGCGCTGCAGTTTGGAGCCGAGCGACCCCTACGATCGCAGGTTCGAATCCTGCCTCGGGCATAGATGTGTGAGATGTCCTTAGGTTAGTTAGGTTTAATTAGTTCTACGTTCTAGGAGACGGATGACCTCAGAAGTTCAGTCGCATAGTGCTAAGAGCCATTTGAACCATTTTCCGCTCTCTATCGACAACCTCCAAGGAATTTCCTTTCCGGATGAAAATGACTCCGAACTTGGCTGGACGAGTTCTTTGCCTCAATCCACGTCATTTCTACAGTCGTGGAATCGAAAAGTTACCCCACTGTACGCAGACTGTTGCAAATAGTGAAGAAGAACGTATTAAAGGTGACTAGAGTCTCTGTTATGTGTGTCTATTGTGTTCATTAAAATTGTGGAAAACACTACGAACGTTTGCACCAACACAATAGGTGTATCTCCACATTGTGGAGGAAGCTGCATCGAATGGGCATTTGGAGTCACGTTACTCACAAAAGGCCAGTGCTCTCTGTAATACATAAAGCTGAATAAGAAGCTAGACAGTAGCTCTCTGGACTCACGTAGTGTGTTTCGATGATTCGTGGATTTTTCCTCTCTTCAAATTGTGGAAGTAGTCATTTGTAACGGCGGCCCAATTGGGCACTGGATACACTGTGGATGAAGGGCGTAGTTCAGGCCAGAAGTGATTCTGTGATGTTGTGGGCGAGGTTTTCGCTTCAACACTAGGATCCATTCACTCACGTAAATACTAACCAGGCTGATTATTTCCTTTCTTCTACATCTTCAAGACTATGCTGTCTTCTCTCCCGTTTCCACGACGACAACAATGTTCAGAGGGCTGCGTGCATACCTTCGTGTTTTGACTAATGCTTAGGCACCATAATTGACCTCGACTGGCCCGCTAGATGCTCCGATCTTAACCCAACAGAGAATATGTGAGACTGTGTGGAACAGCGAATGGACTCTCTTCATCCTCGCATGTATAGCATTATCAAGACATGAGGAGTTGTTACACGATATTAGTGTTATGTTTCCTTGGGATTTCTTTTTTGCGGAGTGCCTATTTAAAACTTAGACGAATAAGAATGATGACATTCTTTGATGAACCTGCTCAATTCAAGAAATAATGCCGGACGGAATTAATTGTTCATGCAATGCTCTGTAGGACATTTACAGCTACACGAACCAAGTGGAAACAAATGGTGGGCAGCAACCCTGTCAGTGGCTGCATTATCCACAACAATGATACTGTTAACGCGTTCGTTCGACGAAGTCTCTCTCGATAGCTTCGATTTATCTTGTGAACGCTATTTAGTATTTCCGTACACTATTGTGTTTATCATGTTGCCTTACTGTTATAGTTCTCAGCTGACACATCAACGGAAAAAGGGAGAAACTGCATTTCAGTGGATCCAGCTGGAGAGCAGCTATGTTAATTGATGTACATTTTCTAAGTATTTTCTGTTGTACCCATATTTACATGCAACACGTCTACGACCAATTCATTCTTCAGTAACTTATCTCAAGACAGTGCAAGTTGAATCTTGAAGTATCCATGTATGTAAAGTGGCAGTCTCCCAGTAAGAAACAAAATTATCGTTCTTCTGCAACGCGGATAAAACAGCAAATTCGCACGTGAACGATGTGTGTGGTATGTCTTCAGAGACGTATCACATGTCCGTGTATCATTCCGCTTGACGATATTTCATGATGATACCTCATGGGCTAAGTACTTCAAAACTTAAAATATACAGGGTGGCGCACGACATGTGTTACCACTCTGATTTTGAATATAAACTTTATTGTCAATACAACCTTAAAGGAACAATACTACAATGAAGAGACATCATCCATGGAGATTTGTTCTAACTCAGCACATGCTCAATATCAATATGTCCACCATTTCGTGTCCTAACTTCCTTCAAACGAACACTGGAGTTAGTTATTACCCTACGGCAAATGTCTTCCGTAATTTCACTGCAAGCTTGAAGAATAAGTCTTCTGAGCTCCATTAAATCACGTGGACGTTTTGGGGAAATTTTTCCTTTAGGTACCCCCAAAGAAAAAAGTCACATGGATTGAGGTCTGGACTATTGGGGGCCAATTTTGTCCGTCATTGAAGCGACCTGGAAACCTGAGTGAAATGATCCGCATGTCGAAATGCTCGTGTAAAAACTCATAACACAGTGTTTGCAGAATGTGGCCTTGTTCCATCTTGCATGAACCACTGCGTGCTGAAGGGAAAGGCAGTAGCAAGAAGCTGTGGAATGATGCTATTGCGAAGCATGCTCAAAGAAAAAGGGTCCAATAAGTCCGTGACTGGAAATTGCTGCCCACGCTGTAATCCTTGGAGCATAATGTTGTCGTTCATGAAGAACTTGTGGGTTTTCAGTAGCCGAAAAGCGTACATTTGTTTGTTAACCACACGGTCTAAATGAAAATGCGCCTCGTCTGAAAACCAAACGTTGTTGAGAGTATCTTCCCTATCCTCCGCCAACTGAGCCAACAGTAGTTTCTGCTGCTTGTGTTCTCCAGTGAGCTTCTGAGCACAGGTCATCTTGTATGGGTACATATGGAGGTCACTTTTAAGAATGCGTTGAACGGAGAGTCTGGATATTCCCAGTTGCACTGCTGCTTTTCTACACGATTTTCAAGGACTTCTCTGTACAGCAACTCGTACCGCTTCAATATTCTCCAGCGAACAAACTGGCTTAGGCCGAGTCGCTTCGCTTCCAATACTGTTCTTCCTGTACAAATTTATGGTACAACCTGTGGATAGTCTTCTTGCAAGGGACCTATCGTGTGTTAAACTGTTGTCGAAAACGCCTCTGAGTCACAACAAGGCTTTTCGTTTCATGAAAAAGTAACACAACTGCCGATCGTTGCTGTGTCATCAGTCTTCCATTGTCAGCTATTGCTGCTTACTAGTCTCATAGCGGCAGTATCGTGAATTACACATTTCGTAGCTCATTTGTTTTTCCAAGCTCTGCTGGTACTGCTGTAAAGATCCCAGCGGGATATCTAATGTGCGTCGTAAATTTTGAAAGAAACAATTGGTAACACATTTCGTGCGCCACCTTGTAGAAAAGAGTCACGTCCGTATTTATGTGAAAGACAGTATCAGACAGGAAAAAATCTGTAATAATCTTAGTCTCAAAATCAAGTTACACAATTTATTCCTGCGATAGTCTATCTCCTTAAAGCAGTATTTTCTAAATTTTATTATTTATGAATGTTTCATGTACATACAGCCGATTGTGACATAATATTGTAATATTGTCTCATCTTCAATTACCTGTTAAGTGGGTTCCATGAGTCGAAATCGAGTGGGAGCTGAGGGATGCACTGACACAAACTATCGAACTGTATGGCAGACTCATTACGGGCGCCAACCTTGATAGAATATCAGTTACAGTAGTAACGGCATGCAATTCATGAAGTGCGCCTTAACAGGTACCTGACGATGAGGCCATACTGTTTTGAAATCAGTTGTATGTACATGAGATAACCATCAGAATATAAATAAAAAGTACGGCTGTAAGGAAACTGGCTTCTATTGAAATAGATAATGGACAGCTGAAAGGTCTCAAAAAAAGTTATACAGGTTTCAGCGAGAGTTTATTCATTCCATGTTAGAAATAGTGTAGCTTTAGTCACAAATTTTGCAGATGCACCACACACTTCGTGCTTGTATCACTTAAAAGGGTCTGGTAGGCCTTGTTTAGTGAAATTCAACTTCCTTTCTTTGCTGGTATTTGTTGGTGTGTCTATTTTGTTTACTGGTACCAAACCATTAGCACATTGGCACTAATCTTGTTTCTTTTTACTTTCAGTTAAACCCAGAATCCGGACTTGACCCGAACAAATACTCTAATATCAAGCAGTGGCTTACTCGTCTTGAAAGTTCTAACAGTAAGTATGCGGATCAAATGGAAGCATTCCGCGCATTTGTAAAACAAATCCAGCAGTCAAAGAAGTAAATGTATAAAGAAGTTGGGAAAGTATAGTTTTGTAGTAAAATAATATAAAATGTAAACTTTCTAGTTCAATAAAACTGTTTCTGTGACTTACACTTGCATCATTTATGCCTTCAGTTTGTTAATATGATGATGTGTGGGAGACAGTATGAGTGGAAGACACAAGATGAAGACATCAGTTTATTAGCATACAGCCAAATCCACATTTTTACCACAGTATAGGTCAGCATACGTTGTTCGCCATTTCTTCTTTCAGTAGGATGTGGGAACATGATTTCCATCTCTTTCACACACACGCTTCGGTATTGGTCTACAATTGTGGTAGATCCTTCTATCGCCTAGAATCTTGTGCACAAGCGATAAACGACGCTGCTGGCAATTTTCTGCTCTTGGCCCACTTGGCGCTTTGTACTAACGCTTGCGTTAATTACAATTACAAAATCGTTACACACATTTAACCAAAAAATACACATGTTGCGACGGGACGGTAAATAATAAAGACGAAGTGCGGTTGCAGCGTTTTCACACGAAATGTGCATATACAAATATTGGTTAAAAAATATTATTGCAAATTTTGGCTCTTACGTAAGTCTCAGGGGATGATTTCCATACTTGGTGCATCAGTACACTTCCACATATTATTTTTGATTTAATTATTCTCTCAGACATAAGTACAATTTATGCTAGGGAACAAGAATTAGGCGGTTATTATACTAAAATCAGTTTTTCACGACACAGTTCAATCACTATTTATTGGCTTTGTTCTTTTCTTTCACACAATGAAATTAGCACTGGTAAGAAGGTTTACTGTTCTACTGTAATAATAATCTGACTCCATGCCTCCAATAGGAGTAATGTAGGCTGCTGAAAACGAAAATTATTCAAACAGTTCGAACAGAATCACAAGTCCCACTGTCCTCTTTGTTCTAAGAGTTTTGGCGCGAAACCACAATTCGCCACATGTTCACTTACGACGATGTATACCTCGTAAATCGTACTTACACAAATAATCGTAGCACTTCCAGTTCACCAAATATATGCTTTAACACTTGCGCTATTAAACAATACATTTTGTCGAAATAAAACGGCTTGAAAAAGAATTTTCAAACGACCACATGGGCCACCCTCAAGTGGGGCTTGCTCGTCACCCACCCTCCAATACGACTGACCAACGACAGACCCCTGGCCAACTCGCTGATATAGACTCGGATGTCCAACTCCTCCCCCCCGTTTAGCATCTGCCAATCTCACCAGTTAAGGTTACAAATTCTGATACATACATCCCTCGACAGAAGTAAGTACACCATCGGAACCACGCTAAAAAGTACATCTCATTTACTATGTTACATTAATTTCTAGGATTATTCTATCGCCCGTAAATCAAGTTTATTTTTTGCAAAATTTCGCCACTTAGCGCAAATTTGTTTGTTGACATCTGTGCTGCAAAATGTTTTATTATAGAAATGCGTATAGCACCGTTTTGAGACGTAATCTATAGCGATCTACAAGTAGTGCTGCTCAAAATCTTCATATCTATAGTAATTAATTAATTATGGGCGATAAATGTTAATAATAATTTGCAAACAATGAAAACTATTGCAAGTTAAGTGTATAGTATAACTTAACTAGCTTAACATACGTGTGATGCCACCCAAAATATTATATAGTGCCATTCTTTACGTCACGAATTTTCTATTGAATTTTATAAACAATTTCCCCTCAAACTTTGTTTATTGCTCTTTACGGGCTTAATAATTTATGAATCTTAACATATGACTATGGCACTCGAACCGCTATGACAAGACGTTTTTAATGAGTGCTCGCTCATCCTTGTAAGTTGTTAATTACTATTTTTATTAATCTTTCAGTATTCGTGATATTAACCACCGAGCGAGGTGGCGCAGTGGTTAGCACACTGGACTCGCATTCGGGAGGACGACGGTTCAATCCCGTCTCCGGCCATCCTGATTTAGGTTTTCCGTGATTTCCCTAAAATCGTTTCAGGCAAATGCCGGGATGGTTCCTTTGAAAGGGCACGGCCGATTTCCTTCCCAGTCCTTCCCTAACCCGAGCTTGCGCTCCGTCTCTAATGACCTCGTTGTCGACGGGACGTTAAACACTAATCGCCAATCGCCTCGTGATATTAACCGATTTTGAGGTTACTATAACTTTTGCGTCTCGTGACTTGAAATAAAGATCGATCTTTCAGAAGGTGTGTATTGCTGTCCACAATCCACTGCCACATCGCTCTTCACCGTAAGTTACATAGTTTTCGCGTAACAAGCGAAAAACCAAAGAATGCCCCAAGCTGCAGGCCACGTGGCCGCCCGGCGACCGTTGCAAATCTAGCGCGGGCGCGCCACGCGCTTCCGCGAATCGCGCAGCACGTAGCGCGCTCGCTCTCCACAAAGCAATCCTTGCTTACTAGAAATATCCATCTAGTAACGGGGGTTTGTACCGTCACAATGTGCAATTACTTACACTACATAAACACTCAACGGTGTAGACTGCACACGAATGATGCAAGTCTCAATCCAGAACAGCGCCTCACAGGATGATTCATGCGACTACTGACACCACCAAGGAAATGTCTGTTAAGGAACTCATTGACAATGTGGTTCATTGAATGTCATCACAGTCATGCGTACTGGCAATGCAAGAGTTACACTCGTGCATGTTGCATTTGCACATACAGGTCGTCGACAAAAATATGAAAACAGAACACATTATCATGCCTAATACGTTGTAGGAAAACCGTTGATATTTAAAAAAAAACTTCTAGTCGTCTAAGAATGGGTAAAAAAAGATCTGCATATTTTAAACTGCAAAATAGCGGCACCTTCAGGTAATGATGATAGAGGTAGACAGCGAAAGCGCACCGTTCTTTCCAAAGTAGACCACGAACGCTCAGTAATATTGAGATCTGGCGATATTGGTGGCCAAAGGAAATGAGGTAATTCATCACAAAACCAGTCCTGGACGATGTGAGCCGTGTGGACAGGGCTCTGCCTTCTTGGGATACAGCGTCAGCATTGGAGAACAAACATTGTACCATGGGATTGACCTTATCAGTCAAAATAGTCGTATAATCCTTGGCAGTAACACGGCATTGCAGAGTAGCCAAGGGGCTGACGTAATACCCCAAGGTTGGCACCGGTGGCGACACCTACAACGTGCTGACATGAGGGAAGTTTCCAACCGATTTCTCATACGCAGACAGCAGTTCACAGGCGTTGCCTGGTGAAACGTTGTTGTGATGCCTCGTGTAAGGAGGAGAAATGCGTACCATCAAGTTTCCGACTTTGATAAAGGTCGGATTGTAGCCTATCGCGATTGCAGTTTATCGTATCGCGACATTGCTGCTCGCGTTGGTCGATATCCAATGACTGTTAGCAGAATATAGAATCGGTGGGTTCAGAAGGGTAATACGGAACGCCGTGCTGGATTCCAACGGCCTCGTATCACTAGCAGTCGAGATGACAGGCATCTTATCCGCATCGCTGTAACGGATCATGCAACCACGTCTCGATCCCTGTGTTGACAGATGGGGACGTTTGCAAGACAACAACCATCTGCACGAACAGTTCGACGATGCTTGCAGCAGCATGGACTATCAGCTAGGAGACCATTACTGCAGTTACCCTTGACGCTGCATCACAGACAGGAGCGCCTGTAATGGTATACTCAACGATGAACCTAGGTGCACGAATGGCAAAACGTCATTTCTTCGGATCAATCTAGGTTCTGTTTACAGCATCATGACGGTTGCATCCGTGTTTGACGACATCGCCGTGAACGCACAATGGAAGCGTGCATTCGTCATCGCCATACTGGCGTATCACCCGGCGTGATGGTATGGTTAGACGTCTCGGTCACCTCTTGTTCGCATTGACGGCACTTCGAATCGTGGACGTTACATTTCAGATGTGTTACGACCCATGGCCCTGCCCTTCATTCGATCCCTGCGAAACCCTGCATTTCAGCAGGATAATGCACGACCGCATACTGCAGGTCATGTACAGGGCTTTCTGGATACAGAAAATGTTCGACTGCTGCCGTGGCCAGCACATTCTCCAGATCTCTCACCAATTAAAAAGTCTGGTAAATGGTGGCCGAGCAACTGGCTCGTCACAATACGGCAGTCACTACACTTGATGAACTGTGGTATCGAGTTGAAGCTGCATGGGCAGCTGTACCTGTACACGCCATCCAAGCCCTGTTTGACTCAATGCCCAGGCGTATCAAGGCCGTTATTACGGCCAGAGGTAGTTGTTCTGGGTACTGATTTCTCAGGATGTATGCACCCAATTTGCTGAAAAATATAATCATGTCAGTTCTAGTATAATATATTTGTCCAATGAATACTTGTTTTCATCTGCATTTCTTCTTGGTGTAGCAATTTTAATGACCAGTAGTGTACCTGACAATATTTGACATAGGCTTATGTGGTCAAAGTCATGGCTAAAATCTCTTATCCTAAACCCCTGGAACGAGGACAGACAGTGAGGGAAAGGAGGAAATGGATGCAGACAGGGGAAGGAGGAAATGGGCAGAGAAGGGGAGGGGGAAATGGACAGAAAGAGAGAGGGGAGGAGATAGACATAGAAACGAAGGAGACTGAGATGGACAGAGACAGGAAGAGGAAGGGAGAGAGACTAAGAGAAGAAGAGGAGGAGATGAACAGACAGATGGGGAGGAGTAAGTGGATAGGGAAAGGGGAGGAGATCGACAGAGTTGAGAGGAGACGGACAATGGAAAGAGGATTAGGCGAGCAGGAAGAAGGGGAGGAGGAGTTGGGCAGAGAGAGAGGGAAGGACGAGATGGATTAACTGAAGATTGGAATAAATACATATCCAGACAACAATGAGTACGCAGCTAGTTAAATAATAAAGGTAAGATAGAAAGAGAGAAAATCACTATACCTGAGCTATATTACTTGTGAAGTTGCCATTCGGCTTCCATCTTTACTACTTCTCATGTCACCCTTTGTTTTGACAACATTCATGTTTGTACTCCCCATTGTGGTCTCGCCTACCTATTATTATATTACTCCAAAGTCTTATAACAACGACCCTCACCTCGTCGATCATTGTTCATAATTCGTTTAGGATATTCTAGTCTTTGCCCATTCTGTACTGACAACCCCCAGAGACAGCTTCCAGAAACTGGTACAAAATGAAAACTTGATAAGACTCTAAGCAAAGACTCCATGTTCGCAAGCGATGTTGGCTGAGGTCAATAGAATCAATGGTTTAAAGAACCATGCCGAGAACGGAGTACGGACCATGTTCCGATTATGTAAAAGCGAGTCAAATAACGATCCGTATGGACTAGATGAAAGACTGGTAGTTTGTTTCGGAAACAATAGTTGGTTTTTGTGTACGACATCGACTAGCATAATTTGTGCAGTTAACTGAATTTCAGCGAGACTGTATTGTGATCCCACTGAAGAATTCCTCATCAAGTCATTTATGTGTCAGATTTGGTTCTGGTGGCACAAGGGGTGCATTAACTAACATCGTTATAGTTTCCGGTGGCAAGGCAAGTTCATTCACCTCTGGGCCACCACATCAGACGAGTAGGCATTGCTAATCTCACACCGCAACACAAATTAGGTGCGATGTTACTCCCAGAGTGTCAGCTAGCGCCTAACACAGACGTGCGCTACTAGCTGGACCACGGTCAAGAGTACAATCTGGAAAGCTTTCCCTTGTATAGTTCGTCAGTGACTCCAACAGCGATTCCAACGAAAAGGTTAGCCAGAACACAGTTCCAACGATTCAGCATGCAGGAACCGAGATCGGCACTCCATGCAGCAGAATCATTCATTCGCACCATGTCGGGTGACGTAGCGCGAATGTATGGTCTGCGTAGCCACTAACATGGCCAGCGTAGAAAACTCCAGATGATTCGTGTGTTGGTGCTCTTCATGCTCGATAGCTACGATCCAAAAACTTGCTATGGTTTGGTGTATTGGCCAAATTCGCTCTTGTTTTTTCACCAAGGACTACGGATCAACTTGGTTCGGTGTAATAGACTTGAAATTTGTATGAACTGCTCATGTGCAAGGTGTTCATTAAAGTGGACGTTTATCATGTCCCTACAAATGCCTTGTTTTTTTAAATATATTTTCTTCTGCTCCAGGAGCTGCCGCGTGTGGAGGTCAAGTTATACAACGGGGTTCCATCTACATTTGAAAATACAATTTCTTCTTAGGATATGTTTCCTTAACAGACATGTTCATGCACATTTCAAACATTTTTAGTTCATACTAATATTATAAATGCAAAAGTAACTGTTACTTTTTCACGGCTGAGCCGGTAATCTGATCTTGATAAAATTTGATCCAAAGATAGATTGAATCCTGAAGGATAACATAGGCTATTTCAAAACCAAAAAAGCCCCTTAATATGGAAAACGTGAGTGAGATGTGGACGACGCTTGAGTGGAAGTCTGCGGCTCAGTGTTGATGGATTCTTCCGTGACAGTGCAAATCCAATGTTTACTCATGCACACATTTTTTGAAATTTTAAAGAGAACTGCTAAACCATTTCTCGAAGCTGGATAGCTATTACGGTGAATTATAGTTGAGATACAATAATAAAATTCTGTTACAAGCTCGAGAACGGGATATAAAGTATTACAATATACCTCGGAAACGTAAGTCTGGTATAGGGAATTGTTCTAAGAGTGCTCGCGCTGCGAAATTTGATTTAAGCCAAGGAACTTACGCTGGAATTTAGATACAGAAAGTCAAGTGGCCTTAAGAGCTACAGAAAAACTCGAACAGTCACAAGATCGTGTGATTTTAGACGCAGAGCGTCACGCGTCTCTTGCAGTTTCTGAGACGCTTAAAGACTCACAATGGCGATGTCATTTAAATGCTCTACAACAAAGACAGAAACATGCTTTTATATGTAGAATTTAGGAGGCTTTTAGTGAAGCTGCATTTGATTATAATCCAATAATGACTATGTTAATAAATGATCTATCATCTTAGGGGGAATAAACCTTAGAGACAAACTTTTCTTTGATCTTTTTGACGATCCGCTGCAATGCATGTCTGCTACTTTGCTTCAGTTATCTGTAACTTCGCCCGGCCTTGCCGCAGTAGTAACACAGGTTCCCGTCGGATCACCACTATCGGGCTTGGGAATCAGTTGGGCGAATGACGTTCGGTCTGCCGAGCGCTGTTGGCGAGCGAAGTGCACTCAGCCCTTGTGAGGCAAATTGAGGAGCTGCTTGACTGAGAAGTAGCGGCTCCTTCACGAAAACTGACGTCGGGAGAACGGTGTTCTGACCTCACGCCTCTCCATACCATATGTCCTGTAATTGCAAACGATATGCACCACCTGAAAAAGCAAAGCCGATCAGCATATTCATATTTGCTGACATCCCACTGGAAAAACAAGATGAGATCCGGAAATATTCCGCTTTGATCACAGTATACATATCGCTATGCTTTATTTGAGCCAGACATACTCAAGGCTCCTGAAGCAGATGCTCTGGGATAATGCTAACCCTATTAGCGCTTTCAAATAGGACGATCTGAGTCTAAAGCATATTTACCAAGCTCATATAGGAACCAAACGTCCGTCAATGAATTTGTCACCAAATGAGGGGATTGCTGGAAAAACCCGCGAAACGGCTTTCTGGTTGTTGATAAAAAGAGGAACTTGAATGGCGACCGACACAGACGAAGCTCCAGTCAAGTTCTGCATAAAAGGCAGTGTACCAGAACTTGGCTGTGTCAGTATATAGTAGGCTATGGACAAATTGGCATGGATGCAATGTGCTCATGCTGATGGGACAAACCACAAACCAAACATACATGTATATGTAGACAGAAAGATTGTGACAATCAACGCGAGATTAACGGAATTGATTATTGGTGTGAAGGTAGCGGCAGAGAAAGGTGAATCTCAGCTGAATGATAGAATCCAGGGAAGTGAGCAAGCAATCAACACAAGCTCAACCCAATTGGATAGCATTATCAAGTAAGCAGTCACGAAAGTAGTCCTCTACAAGTTGAATGACAGAATCCAGCAACTAAGGCATATGTAGAGACAAAAATTGAAACCATCATCAAAGTTGTCAATGCACAATTTCGAAATAAAAAACTGCGTTTGAGAATTCTTACCCTCATAACTGGTCAACAAGATACTTAACATTGTAGGTTACAGAGGAAAAACTCGAGAGCTTACATTTTAAGTGACAGTGACGTTGAAGAACCCGCATCGATTTTTTACACAGAAGAATTATAGAAAGATCTGAAGAAGATGTGTTTCTTGCGGAGCACTTCATAACACGTCATGGGAATGGGGCTTTGTGAAGTGGCCTGACTTTCTAGCAGCACAAAACAGTTGAGTGGCCGCTCGCGATTAGGTACAAAACAAGGTGCGCAAATTTCAGACAGTGCAGTAGCACAGCATGAATGCTAGGAAGCTCATCAGTAGTGGTGGTTGTGGTATTACTGATAAACTGCCAGTTGAATTTCATGTGTCCTAATACAATTTCTGTGGGCCTTAAATGAAACTGGAGAAGTCTCTGGCTGGTGGCGATAAGGTTGGTGAATCCTGCAGCGAGCATGATTTAGTGTATACCACAAATCAAGGTTTGTCACAACTTCACGCTGCATATCGAATTTTAGCCAATAAAGCCAACCAGATACGTTGAACAAGGGACACAGGAATAGGACAAAGTATTGTAGCATTCGCATTTAATAAAGCAGTGCAAGCAAAGCTTAAATTTGGTGATGGAATAAATTTACTACAGATTAGTAACATGGTTTGTCATAGACTGAAGATGAAGAAACCTATGAGATGTTTAAAAGATTGTATCCAATCATTTGTGGTAGCGGCAGAAGGCATACTGAAGAAGAAGAAGAAGAAGAAGAAAACGCCTATGGATCTGCCAATAGGTAAGATGTCTGGTTGAATTATCCCGTGTTGGCGGAGCTATTGACGGTTGGAGGATCTACCATACTTTGTCGAAGACATCTGGAAGTACAGGGAAAGGGATCTTAAAGTTAGACGTCATAGGAGGATCTGGAACGCAATTGGTGGCCTATGTTAAAACAAAACAGAGTAACACGGCCACCAGAAGAAATGCATTACTACTTCACCAATAGCCATGTGTTCTACAGTTTTCGATTCTACCAAGACTTTGATTCACACCTCTGTGGTCAGTTCTGTCTAATGTTTATCCTGACGAATGCATAATAACAAGCAGCATGCACACCTCCACTCCAGTTGAGACTCGGATGTGACAACACTCTGACTTTAGAAGAGTGCTCATCCTCAGTAAGTGCAAACTACTCCTCCCGCCCCCACCCCTCCCCCACCCCCACCCCCACCCCCACAATAGGTCTAAACAAAGGTGACTGGAAACGAATTGAAGTGATTGCATGACATTGATGGCTGGAAGTCCCCACCTGGCGAAGTTCGGCCACCGGGTTACAAGTCTTTTCAGTTGACACCATAGTGAGTAACTTGCGTGTCAATGATGATGAGGACAACACAACACACAGTCCCCGAGTGGAGATTATCTCCGACCCGGTAAGGAACTGAACTGGGGACCACTGTGTGGCAGTCAACGCGCTGATTCAGCTAAGGAGGCAGACTGTCCCCGGAGTATTGCATTGGTCGGTCTGAAAACATATAACATTATTCTAAACCTCACTGGGCTGAACAATAAACTTCACCTAGGAACCGACGAAGTCGTGGAGATTCCTCCCAGTTCGTATGACATTGACGATTTAAATGCAATTATAAAATGATCCAGTAAAGGATTTGACTTTCGTTCAAATGCGAATATATTTAAATCATAGATAAAAACGACAAAACATACCACAGACTTAAGCCAGGATGACCCAATGGCGTCAATAGTTAGTTTCTCGAAGAGACAATTTTTGGTTAGTAATACCAAGGAAATTTACGAGTCGGATCAATCAGCGGATATTATTTGGGGAAACTGGTTTGTTTTCGAGGAGAGAAATTATGGTACGTCCGTTTAAAGCAGCAGCAAAACTATAGGCATAAAGTTTAAATCAGCAGGGGAAGGACAAGGTGATAACACGTGAGAATTACTAGATCCTCAAGTCAATAGCATTGAAACCACGCAGTGACATCACACAAAATAACAAATCCAGTTCAATATGATGTACAAATCACGCATTGGTAACATATCGTCTACAGACCTGTTGCTTCACGGAGGTTCAATTATAACGATGAGGTTAGAATTTAGCATCAAGATGATTTAACAATTCAGAGCAGCAGTTTTCTGTAGTTGGAAGGCAGGTATATGAAGAATGATGGAGGCGCTACAGCGGAAACATCGTGACTTATGGGTAATGAATTTGCCTTTCTGTATTAATAAATACACGAACATAATGGGGTCGAGGTCCTCTGCACAGAAAACGTTGGCATCACATCAGTACTCAAAACTTTTGTGTTAACATCAAATATGGACCTGAATGTTCTACAGAACACAGGACGGTTCATTGATGATTCGATAAGTAATCACTTTAGTATGTGCACCCCTCACAAAATGCTTACGAGGTTCTTTGAAGAAAATAAGTTAGTCATTATATACGCTAATCACGAACCGATTCATATTCTAAATGTTACAGATATTAACATGTACATTCAAGAAGTGCAAGCAGCAGAAAGTGAAATTATTTTTTATAAATTAGTGGGAAAAGTATACAACATTTATGTATCAGATGACGTTTGACTGAAACATTAACATGTGCTATGCTCTGGAGTTCATCTGCAGCTATTTTCCGTTCATGGGTACTCTAAGAGTATCCATTTCTACTTACAACTTCAAGACGTAGCTGGTGGATTAAGACCTCCGTTCAAGTATAAATGCCTCAGTTCTTTATTCCGGGGCTGCACATAGACTGTAAAGGTCATGTGATTAAGGATTCCATCACATTCGACAACTTTAACCCATACGATGCAAATATGTTCCTGAATTTAGTATATTATTCATACGATAATACATAACTTGACTGTAACAATGACAATATGACGATATATATTCGAGATTCACTCACATTATAGAAAGTTAAAAATTGAATCTAGTTGTCATGATTGAGTACTTGAAGCAAAGCGAAAGTATCAAAGTCTGTACAGGAATACGTACTGAAAGTGAATCTTTCGGACAAATTCCATCCAAATACAGCAGAATACGCGTTATTGGTGCATGGTAGTGTTATTAATTACTCGCCGCTAACATAAATTGTACAACGATTAGTATATTCACACTAGAGGCACTTAACGATGACACCGCGAAGTGTGAACATTATTTCCTCTTGGTTCTTGTACATATTGTATATTACACGCCTCTCCCTATAGCTAACCCCTACTTTTCTGAGAATATCGAACGCTTTTTCCAGGTCGACAAATCCTGTGAAAGTGTCTTGATTTTTCTTCAGTCTTGCTTCCAATATCACCCGCAATATCAGAATTGCCTCTTTGGTGCCTTTACCTTTTCTAAAGGCAACTGATCGTATCTCGTTTATAATGCCCTCTAATATTACTTCCGTTATAACATCCTTGTCCGTGACATTTACCAATAGCAGTTGAGTGTTTCATAAGTGTTGATCGAAATAAATGTGCAATAGTGACTTTCGTTTCGTGATTACAATTTACGGATTCCAAAAACCATTGATTTATTTTACATTTATCAGTTTCATCTTGAAATAAATATAACGCAGGATAACTGTTGTCCGTTCAACATGACTTCAGTCATAAAATATCATCCGAAATTGTGCTAAACGCATTCTCTAAAATTTATTTCGAATAGTTAGTTCATGAGCTCACGCAAATAGTAAACTTTTGTGAAAACACACTTGACCTCTTAGCAACAAATAATCCTGTGTTAATAACGAGCATCAAAACCGATTCAGGGATTAGCGAACACAGGGTTGTCGTAGCGAGATTGAATATTGTAATCCCCAAATCTTCTAAAAATAAGCGAAAAATATACCTATTGGAAAAAGCAAATAAAAATTCACTTGACGCCTTCCTGACAGGATTTTAGAACATATATTGTGTTCATACCTCAAAAAAAAACTGTCTATAGACACACAGTCAACATGTTGACCCAAAATAACGAAAAGTGTGAGGTCATCCATATGAGTGCTAAAAAGAATTCGTTAAACTTAGGTTACAAGATAAATCAGTCCTTACCAGGTAGGACTGACGGAGTACGTTGAAAAAGTTCAAAGAAGGGCAGCAAGTTTTGTATTATCGCGAAATATGGGAGGGAAGGTCACAGAAATGATACAGGATTTGGGCTGGACATCATTAAAACAAAGGCGTTTTTCGTTGCTACAGAATCTTCTCACGAAATTCCAATCATCAATTTCCTCCTCCGAATGCGAAAATATCTTGTTGACACCTACCTACATAGGGAGAACCGATCACCACGATAAAATAAGGGAAATCAGAGCTCGTACGGAAAGATATAGGTGTTGATTCTTTCCGCGCGCCATACGAGATTGGAATCATAGAGAATTATGAAGGTGATTCGATAAACCCTCATCCAGTCATTTAAATGTGATTTGCAGAGTATCTATGTAGATGTAGATGTAGAATCAGAGGTTGTATCAATTGTAATTTAATAACACTTCTCTTTTTTCTCAGTTGTATCAATTGTAATTTAATAACACTTCTCATTTTTTTTCTCGGTTACAAGATGACACCCCTGACGTGATGGGCAAAACTAGAAATAAATTCATTCTGAGAATCACTTGACAGATAATGAAACTGTAAATACTTTCCAGCTTCTTTTCGGTCTCTGACCTTTCTAATGAGTTTTGCAAAAAATGGATGACAGTGACTCAAGAGTTCTAATAGTCCGAGGAAACTTCTATTATTTGCATCTCCACTTTTCTAAGCTGAATCTCTGAAGACAATGTCTCTTTCGCTAAAAATAGTGTTACATCAAGTAACGAGAGAGTTCTCGTGTAACTTGGTGATTCTGCGGTCGAACAAATAAGAACATTACCTCTTTATTTCGTAGCATCAGCATGGCCAATTTACTTCTTGCGTGTCATTTTATTCCTTCTCTTTTTTACGTTTCGTCCAGGACAGCTTTATGCAAATAGAAATATTTTATTTTTTGTTTACTCTTGAATGCAAAACATTTCCTTTGTACTCGTTTTTCTTGTAAAATCACTTTCTGATGGAATTAGAAGTACCTTATCATTGAAAGTTGTTGACAAACCTACCAAATTATAATGATGGTTCGAAACTGTTGGCGTGTATATTTGTTGGGAAATGTTTTGGCACGACTCCCGAAAACATTGAAAGAAAGCCCATTTTAGGCTCCATCGCAAGATGGTTTTGGTGTACCATGTCTGAAGAAAATATTGTGCACTCAAGGCTAAACACGAAATACGTAGAATATTATGTAGTTGTATTGTATGAGTAATAAAACTGAAGAACTGAAGCGGAAAGGAAGAAACAGTTTGGTTACGTTGGTGCTGAGATAATGTTTTTTTTACTTATTCTATGATACTTTTTTTTAAGTTAACTGTCAAATGTTTGATATCCGCCCACTTAGCACCCTGGGGGATCCGATCCCTGCTACCCCTGCCTGCCTCCCCCCCCCTCCCCCCCCTCCCCCCCCCCCCAACCCCTCCCGCGCCGCACCTGATCTTGGGCATCAATCATCTCTCATATTGTTTTATTCCATAAGTCAAACTCATCAATTTCACTGAATTCTCAGTCTTTCACCGAATTACTCTGTGGGAACCTAACCATCGATAACGTAAAATATTACGTAAACAAGAATCTTTGTCAGCGATGCGAGTTTAGCCTTTCCGCTATCTTTGATACTTTAGCCTGCTCAGTTCGCTATGAACAAAACTGTTGGTACCGTGCTTATAATCACAAATCTTTCGCATCTGACATCCTTCTATACCACAGTTTTCGAAGGTGACAGGTTATAATCAGGCACCGATCAGTGCAGCAATATCAAGGTACACTGTTCATCTCGACCTTTTGTTAATCAGATTATCCCTCTCACACAGTACAAATCTGTAATGTAAATTAATAAGTTGGTCTCCTTCAAAAAAGTAACAGTCAGCCATTTGCTTGAGCGATGTATCACACTGAAGCGCGTTTCCACAGCTTCCAAATCGACTGTATTCGGTAAAACACATCCCAGCCCTTCCGTTCTGTCTTTCAAAATAGTTCCCGGCTCTTATTACGCCTGGATAACCGGATTAAAGTTTCCGAAGTCAGTGTGCATCATTTCACTCCCGCATTCATACGCTAGTACAGCTACCCATAGTGTCTTGTTTTAACAAAGTAACCATTTCCTTTAACAAGGTGCTAGAGATGTTATTAATGTATATGGGTGGGCCACAGCATTACTTTAAAAACAGAGCAGATCTTTTTACATCATACGATACATAAAATAAAAACATAAATTTACAGAAATATAAATAAAAACAGAATAAAATGTAACACTTTACTACCAATTTGAACCCAAATTTAAATATCCACAAAATAGAACGAGAAAACGAAAGAACACGATAAATACACAGGAAACTCATATGTAAACAAGAAAGGTACTTGAAAAGTCCTCCATTACAGAATGCCAAGGTATTTAAGATGTATTTAAGAGTCATGTGTAGTTTACATTTCCGGTGTCTAGCAACATGGCTCTAACGTTATGTTTTATCCTGCTTCTTGTAGTTTTCTCCTGTCAGACACTTAGCTTCATAAATATTAGCATCTATTAGTTTTCAGATTCTGCAGCTATCTATAATTAGTTGCAGGGAACGATTGGGGAAAAGAATACCTAGACTGCAATTGGCTTTTATCTAAGATAACAATAATGTAGAAGAATTACAGCCAAGAATTTCCTGTATCAGCAATAACGTTGTGTTTCATTTTCAAATTTGTTATTATAACATTATCATTTTTATTATTTTCTTGCAGCAATTTATTGACGTTATGTGCTGAAATAAGGGTGGAAGATGATTTATTAGAAGAACCCGAATTTTGCCTGGCTCTGGTATCCCATCGTTTCTGATACTGTTTATATGTTTGTTAACGTTGAATACGTCTACATGCCTGAGAGATGTCATGTTCAAGATCTTAATACTCGTATTCCTGTTGCAACATGATGTACAGTATTACAACATATTCAACAATGACACAAAAAAACAAACGTATCCGCTTTGAATTCATAGCAAAAAGTTCACAAACAAACTTTTGTAAGAGACCTATCATTCATTATACCTGTGCTCCATTCTGCCACTTAGCTGTCTCTCTCTCTTTCTTCCTTTCTCTCATTATGATATGAGGCAGCGCGTAAATGTTACTGATAGTCCCCAAGGGTACTCATGTAAGAGATACAATCATATCTGGGAATGGTTCACGTTGAATCAAAACTTACTGCTTTTTTTTAAAAAAATTCAATCAGCATGTGATATAAATCTACATGAGGCTTAGTTGATATCTAGTGCTTTCGTTAATATTGTGATGTTAAAAGTCATTAAACAAAATTGCTTAGAGTCAGAGTCATTGTTACATATTTTTAAAATTCTTAATTTCATTCTCATATTACAGTTATGTTTCTTATCAAAAACTTCTTAATGTAGAATATTTAAATCAGTAGATACATTTCACTATGGAAGAACAATGTGCTTCTGGATCTTCTTTACACATTTATTATTGTTGCAAAAAAAGAAACAATGAAGTGCATTTGTATTTAATTTTATCATGATTTGCAATGTTCGAGTAATAGCCCTTATTGTGTTGTTAGTTATATTTTATGTAAACATCTCGTGGGATGTGATTGACTACAGAGAACTTTTCCATATCTTGCGCCACTAATATTTGTGATTGTTCAGTAAAATAATGTAAACATTTAATTATAATTATTGTGTTCAGTTCATCAGCAGCCTCTGAAAAGGGGACGAACAAAATCAGTTTATTTACTAGGGTTGGAACTTTAATAGTGGCAACTACACTCCTGGAAATTGAAATAAGGACACCGTGAATTCATTGTCCCAGGAAGGGGAAACTTTATTGACACATTCCTGGGGTCAAATACATCACATGATCACACTGACAGAACCACAGGCACATAGACACAGGCAACAGAGCATGCACAATGTCGGCACTACTACAGTGTATATCCACCTTTCGCAGCAATGCAGGCTGCTATTCTCCCATGGAGACGATCGTAGAGATGCTGGATGTAGTCCTGTGGAACGGCTTGCCATGCCATTTCCACCTGGCGCCTCAGTTGGACCAGCGCTCGTGCTGGACGTGCAGACCGCGTGAGACGACGCTTCATCCAGTCCCAAACATGCTCAATGGGGGACAGATCCGGAGATCTTGCTGGCCAGGGTAGTTGACTTACACCTTCTAGAGCACGTTGGGTGGCACGGGATACATGCGGACTTGGATTGCCCTGTTGGAACAGCAAATTCCCTTGCCGGTCTAGGAATGGTAGAACGATTGGTTCGATGACGGTTTGGATGTACCGTGCACTATTCAGTGTCCCCTCGACGATCACCAGAGGTGTACGGCCAGTGTAGGTGATCGCTCCCCACACCATGATGCCGGGTGTTGGTCCTGTGTGCCTCGATCGTTTGCAGTCCTGATTGTGGCGCTCACCTGCACGGCGCCAAACGCGCATACGACCATCATTGGCACCAAGACAGAAGCGACTCTCATCGCTGAAGACGACACGTCTCCATTCGTCCCTCCATTCACGCCTGTCGCGACACCACTGGAGGCGGGCTGCACGATGTTGGGGCGTGAGCGGAAGACGGCCTAACGGTGTGCGGGACCGTAGCCCAGCTTCATGGAGACGGTTGCGAATGGTCCTCGCCGATACCCCAGGAGCAACAGTGTCCCTAATTTGCTGGGAAGTGGCGGTGCGGTCCCCTACGGCACTGCGTAGGATCCTACGGTCTTGGCGTGCATCCGTGCGTCGCTGCGGTCCGGTCCCAGGTCGACGAGCACGTGCACCTTCCGCGGACCACTGGCGACAACATCGATGTACTGTGGAGACCTCACGCCCCACGTGTTGAGCAATTCGGCGGTACGTCCACCCGGCTTCCCGCATGCCCACTATACGCCCTCGCTCAAAGTCCATCAACTGCACATACGGTTCACGTCCACGCTGTCGCGGCATGCTACCAGTGTTAAAAACTGCGATGGAGCTCCGTATGCCACGGCAAACTGGCTGACACTGACGGCGGCGGTGCACAAATGCTGCGCAGCTAGCGCCATTCGACGGCCAACACCGCGGTTCCTGGTGTGTCCGCAGTGGCGTGCGTGTGATCATTGCTTGTACAGCCCTCTCGCAGTGTCCGGAGCAAGTATGGTGGGTCTGACACACCGGTGTCAATGTGTTCTTTTTTTCCATTTCCAGGAGTGTATTTATTTACAGCCCGTACGAAATGGATACGTGTTTCAAAGTTTTACTGACTTTGAGAGTAGTCAGCAGCATTGTGTATAACCCGTTGCCAGAACTGTGGTAGTCGTAGCATACTCTTAGCTGTGCCAGTTATGTTGACAGTTCAAGCGGCGCGGTCTCTTGCCAGACGAATTTGTAGCAGTTGTGAAGCGAATGCCGTGAAGTGTTTCCTTCAGTTTAGAAATCGAGTTGAACTTAGGAGGGCATAAGTCAGGGGAGTGCAGTAGGTGGTGTAGCACTTAGCAGCCCCATCAGTGAAACAAATCAGTAACAGCTAACACTGTACGTGCTTGATCATTGTACTGAAAAATGATGGTCAGGTCCTGCAGAAAGTGTCATTACTTCGTCCCTCTGTTGTTCATTTATGGAACTCAACCTACGACCAGCTTAGAGAAAGAAGTGATGACACTTTCTAGTGCTGCCAAAACAGCATTTCTGGTCTACTAGTATCAAACATAGGCCTTAATTTGAGGAAGAAATTTCTGAGAATGTGTGTTTGGAATACAGCATTGTATGGTAGTGAAACACACAGTGGGAAAATCAAAAAAGAAGAAAATCGAAGCATTTGAGATGCAGTGTCACAGAAAAATGTTGAAAATTAGGTGGACTGATTAGGTAAGGAATTCAGAGGTTCTGCGGAGAATCGGAGAAGAAAGGAATACGTGGAAAATACTAACAAGAACAAGGAACAGGACGATAGGACATCTGTTAAGACATCAGGGACTTCCATGGTAACCTGGTGGAAGCAGATGTAGCAGGTAAAAACAGTAGAGGAAAACAGAGATTCGAGATTTGAATACCTCTAGCAAATAATTGAGGACATAGGTTGCAAGTGCTATTCTGAGATGGAGAGTTTGGCACAGGAGAGGAGTACGTGGTGGCCTAGCAGTCAGAAGACTGATGACTCCCGCCGCCCCCCCCCCCCCCCCCAAAAAAAAATAAATAAAATAAAAACGAAAAAAGACACTGTGGTATGTTTCCTTCGTGAAATCATCTTGTAATTTTTTTTCTGTATGGTTGTCATAGACATGTGGAGTATATGCAGTTGAGACGTGCCTCCAAGAAGATACTTCTTTCGGAATGATTCTACTTCTTTACGATCCATTCAGTAACTGTCCACAAAGGTGGTAAATTCAGAAACAGTGTGTTGGAAGTTCTTTATATTCGATGTCTGAATACCTGTTGGAGTGCTCCGGTTGACGCAGCTATACCAGTTTCAGCTCACATGGATAAGATAGCTATTTCTGTTGAAACTCTCAGTAAATTCATTTTGTTAGTTGAAAACTGTTCTGTGGTAGGAGGTGTTATGGTTGTATGAGATTATCTCAGAGATTAAACTTCGCAACAATTTAGTTAATGTTGTTGGTACTAAGCGACTGCAGAAGCAAATTACTACAAGCTCGAAATACTACATTTGATACTGAGGTAAGGCACTTTGAGTGCTTATTAAATTACTTAAAGAAACTTCGTGAAAATTGGGACGCCATTCTCCCTGATCTAAAGTTGTCGCCATTGCAATTAATACCGATCCTGAATTTCCACAGGTGCGCGCTAAGGAGAGAACATCATTTCATGATGAAACCAGGGGTGAAGGGACAGATGTGAATTCAGAAGTTTTACTCAGGATATACGTATTTTATTTTATTATTGACAATATAGTGTCTAACTTGGAAATCCGATATGAAACTGTGGAGATTTTAAATGAAACATTTGGGTTTTATGGAAATACTCAAAATGATTGACGATCAGGTCGCTGAGACATGCAAGTTATTTATCAATAAATACCATAATGAAGTCACAACAGATTTAGAAGAAGAAATTAAGTATTTGAAAACAAATCATACTTAAAGCTTTGAATACATTGATTTGTAATCATTAGACCTCTGGAATAAGATGTACAACCTTAAAATTTCGAACTTATTTCCGAATGTATGTGTAGATTTGCGCACCTTTTCTACCATTCCTGTGATTGCAGTTGAAGCAGGAAGGTTATTCAGCATTCTGTCTCATGTTACAACAAAAACCGTCTTAGATCAGCTATGCATCAACAACGTCTCTCAGTTTCGGAGACCTTGGCAACTGAATATAATTTGGAATGGCACGTAGCCTTTGATGCTGTGATTCAAACATTTGCTGAACGAATGTTACCAGCAGGGCCGTTGCACAACTCACTGCCGTTTTCATGCGAATATGCTGATGTCTGCTCACTGAGATGTGTGGGCACTCCAGGGAACGAGCAGGGACAGAACACCCCATATCACATATTGTTGGCACCAGACATTTCGTCAGTGTACAAATACGAATAATATTTAGCCTTTGGTTTTAAAGTGAAGTGAAAGTAAATTAAACCAATTTGAAAAATAAAATTAAATAGTGCGTACTTGCATTTTGCAATAATTTATTGTTGAGTAGCATCTGAAGATAAACTTGTAACTTTGTCAGTTGTATCAGTTTTCTCCTCCGCCGTGCGCGTCATGATTGAGCTATCAACCAGTTCCCCTAGCTGTGATGCACTTTTCCTCCTGATAACTGTCTTCAACTACTTTTCAAACCAGTTTATTGCCATTTTTTCAGTCTCCTACTCCATGAAAGCATTAAGCGCTAATATTCCCTCTCGGTATATTTAACGTCCGCGCATTCATTCATGATTCATACCATTTGTGTGTTAGTTTTTTTCAGAGCCGCAGTGGAAAACAGGAGGCATGTATTATGACTACTTTTTGTTTTATTACACTTCAAATAGTGTTGATTTTAATACAACATTACACAACTTGTATCATAACAGCTGTTACTAGTTTTATGAAATAAAAGAGTGCATGAAATTAAATCTTTTTCTTAATAAAGCACTGTCCAGTAGTGCGTCGTTCAAGAGTGCATTGCAAAACGAGTGTGAAATGTGGTGCGTGAGCTTAGCAACGGCCGGCCGCGGTGGTCTCGCGGTTCTAGGCGCGCAGTCCGGAGCCGTGCGACTGCTACGGTCGCAGGTTCGAATCCTGCCTCGGGCATGGATGTGTGTGATGTCCTTAGGTTAGTTAGGTTTAAGTAGTTCTAAGTTCTAGGGGACTAATGACCACAGCAGTTGAGTCCCATAGTGCTCAGAGCCATTTGAACCATTTTTTTTGAGCTTAGCAACGGCACATCACGCAGTAGTGCTACCAACTCTTTTCTTTCTATGAAACTACTATAATTAAATATTACGAAAATTGCACATATATTGATGAATGTTATTTAAATTTGTCGCCATCCAGTCTACTGTAATTCTGATTGGAAATATGTGTGGAAATAGGAAAGAGGATGCAGAAAGTGTACTCAGAAAAATTAAGTACTGGAGGCAGTAAATGTAATTTTTAACGTCATTTCCTTAAACAGGAAGCTTGTTTTTCCCCACTTTCGTAAAAAAAAAATCAGTGTTACGTATTTTTATACGTGAAACTAAGTTAAAAAAATTCATAGAGTGTATTCTGTGACTCGTAGTAACAAAATATTGGGTTGGTGCAAACGTTCGTAGAGTTTTTCCGTGAGTTTGATAAAGAGAGGCTTTAGAAATGAATATGTTCTCCTGTACTGTTTGCAACACTCTGCCAACGCTGGGGCACCTTGATTCTGCTACTATAGAAAACACATTGTTTTGAGGCGAAGAACTCTTCGACCCATGTCTGGAGCGCATATTTAATCCGGATAGGCAATTCCTTAACTGATGTTCGACAGAGAACGGAAAAGGTGAAAATCTGAGGACGCAAGATCAGGAGAATAAAATGGGTGCCAAAAAACTCCTGCATAGGTTTTTTTGTCAGTTAGCAGAATGCAGACGATCGTTATCGTGGAGTAGGCCTACCATCACTTCACGCAGTTCTCCTGGTCGTTGTTCTTGGATTGTTTCTGCAAGACGTCTCAGCTGTCGACAATCAATTTCAGCAGTGACGGTTACACCTCGGGGAAGCAATACGTAGTACCGCACACTGTCACTGTTCAACCAGATACATAACAATACCTTTTGTGGATGCATGGGGTCTATGCACGGGGAGTTACTGCTTTATTTGGGCTCAGCAATTGTTTTCTTTTCCTTATGCTAGCACAAATACACCGTTTATCTGTCCGCCCCCGGTAGCTGAGAGGTTTCGAGTAGATCGGTTACCGACGAATTTAAATAACATTCATAAATATGCCAGCACGGTAACTCAGCGTGTTAGGTCAGAGAGTTAGCTGCCCTCTCTAATAAAAAAAACTGAGTTAATGGGTCAACAAGGAACTGAAACGGGTGTCTTCCGACGTCCGCCACGAGCAGATGCAACGAACAAAATGAGATTAAAAAGAAAGTGGTCAGCGCGACAGAATGTCAATCCTAAGGGCCCGGGTTCAATTCGCCGCTGGGTCGGAGATTTTCTCCGTATGGGGGCTGGGTGTTGTGTTGTCATAATCATCGTCATTTCATCCTCATCGACGCCCAAGTCGTCGAAAGACTTGCAACCGGCGTACGGTCTACCCGACTGGAGGCCCTAGTCACACGACATTTACATTTTTACCGTTTCTCTTCACCAGTAATGGTAGAGGATAGGAATGGTCGGTGATGTTCACGAGTCAGTTGATAAGGTGCAAGCAGAGATGCACATTTTGCCACCCACAGATTTTTGTGATTTTTGGCTTAGAGCATGCGGTACACACAAACCCGATTTCTTAGCCTTATTAATCGCATGCAGATGTCACAAGATGGTGGAATGATCGCAGTTCACCACATTTGCCAATTTTCGAGTACACTGACGTGGATCATTGTGGATTAATATGTTTGAATGAATGTGGAGAGTCACTATATCAAAACGATTCCAGTTAAATGAGAAAAGTGTTTTCTTGCCGTGCTCTGTCCTATAGCATTATCCCCATTAACGGCGCAAATGTTCCCGGCTGCCTCCGCTACTGTTACCCCTCTATCGAACTTGAAGTGTACGCAACAAACTCAAACATAAGAATAAGTCGGTTATGTTCCGCCTTCTCCACGTGGCACTCCTGTTTTTAGCGTCCTCAGCTCCACTCACTACTCCCAACCTCAAAATGACAATACATAAACTCAAATAGCAACAGTAAACTACAAATAAAAAAATGAAAATCAATAAATAAACCATAGCAACCGTAATACCAACATTTAAAACAAAAACGCTACGAACTTAGGCGCCAACCTAATAATTTCAGCGGCTCATTGTTTCCATGATAAGAATAACGACCGAAATAAAATCGTCTAAACTATGAATGGTGTTCACTAACTTTTGTGTAGAATACGAAACATTTGCAAACACTGTATTACTGACAAGTAAAGTTTATATTCTTGTCCTCTACGACATCAGAATATTAGGAGCATTACTCTGATACGCCTGTATATAAACTTTCTGCTGTGCATCGGAACACTTCGAACTACTTCTTCTGGGGCATCCGTTTTCTAAATACAGTCCAGTGACATGCCACAATCTGTATACTTTCCCCGAATGTTCACATGTTTTGCAATACAAGCTGTATAATTTCCTCGAATATTCGCATGTTCTCTAACACAGGACAACACTGCATCCGGCATAATACCGAAGTTAGCATTGTTAATAGTGGTTCGATGATATACGTGTGTAGACTATCGCGCGCTCTCAGATTCAACCTATTACACCATCAACAATTTAACAATTTCGTTCCACTTTCGCCGGAAATATCTCGTGCAACGTATAGTACTGTAGTATAAAGCAGCGAAAAATGCACAAAAAAGTGAATATGTCCCTCCTTAAAAGACTGACAGAAAAGGGTACACATGCCACCTTCCTCGCCAATAAATCATACGTGCTAACATATTTGCGCTCTGTTAACGCAGAACATTCTAAATCTTATCATCCAGTCTCTCTTTGCAGTGAGGCCCTCATACTCAGCATCTCCCTCTCACTGCCACTGTCTGTGTCTCTCTCCCACTGACTTGCATTTCTCCCATTGATTTATTGTATATCCCACTGCTGCTATCACCACTCTCACTTAGAATGTACCCTCTTGCACCTCTTTGCCATTGCTGCTGTCATCGCAATACTTCGGCAGGAGGAGTTCAACCAAATGTTTCCTCCGTTCCCAAATGTTTAAAATTCAGGTCCGAAACGCCGCCGCCCCTCAGCCTAAGTGATAAAGTACAGAAGGGTCCAGATCCCTTAAGCCTATGTATGGTGTCCACTCATCTGTCTTTTCATTTCCACTGTCTCCTCTGTTTTGCTTCCACTTGTCCTGTCTTTTTCTTCTAGTGGCACTGTCTCTCACTGATCATCAGATCGCCTCTCTCTTTGACTGTCACTGCTAATGTCTTCATCCATCCCTCTCTCTTCACTTTCTCTCTCCCACCACCACTGCCTCCTCTCTTTTTCTCTCCCACTGGAACTCTTCCTTTTCTCTTCCACCATCGCTGTCTCTCTGCGATTCTCTTTCAGCACAAAAAAGGGCGAACATATTCGAATGTTTACATTTTTGACGAGAATGGAGGAATGAGGATTGAGGAAGCTGGTTCCCCATTTGACTATCAAAGGGGAACATATTCACCCTTCTTGTGCTTCGAGAGGAGCAGTTTTCCGCTGGTTACCTTCTTTTGCCTGTGACAGAAGCGTATGCAGCTTACATAATACGAATCCTAAAGGTCCGTAAAGTTTTGCAGTTTATACACTTCGACACATTTACATGCTTTGATACATATAAACAACAAATAATTACACATAATATAAAGTTAACTCAATATTGTTTCCTTTACGTTTTTTCTTAATACTCTGCTCATCATTCACAATTAATCGAAAACGCCCAGCTTGTGATATATATCATAAAAGGGTAAAAATGCAGAAACATTTTACTAAATTTGCAGTCTTCCAGTTTTACATAGTTTGTGCCAGTCATTTTTAGCTCTTTTCAGGCGCGTTAACACGATTTTCAGATCATTTTTTGTAACTGTGTAAGTAGGCTGTTTACGTTTTTATGTTTATAACGGCACCTAGCGCTCTGTATGAAAATCACTGACTGTGCTGTGTGCCGTCTGTGGCTGGTTGGACTCATTGTTGGAATAGTCGCTTGTGTAGTGTTGGGCAGTTGGATGTGAACAGCGCATACCATTGGGCAGTTGGAGATAGAGATGGGTCGAACTCGTTAATTCCCGTGAACTACTTCATTCATTCACTCTTTGCCGTGAAGCGTTCAAATGGAGTAGTTCATTCATGAAGTACGGGAGCCTGACGAAGTTGCCCAGTTCGCCCTCAGTCGCGGCTACGCTCGCTTCGCTTCGCTCGTGCAATATAGCTTCGTAATTTTACCAACAGATGGCAGAACTATGCAGTAACGAGCACGCAACGTTTTACGGTCTTACAGCGTCTGAGGTACCTTACATAGAGCATGGTCGAAGGGGACAAAGGAAAGATAAACAGAGAAACCTGTCACATATAAAGAAGGTGTTACATTTAATCTTGCTCGACATTTTCTCGTGAAGCGCCCGAAAAAGTCTTTATCTGCCAAATGAAACATTATTTGTTGTATTCATGGACTGAAAACTAGGGCTACCAACGAAATGTAGTCCAATTTTATGTTCCTTTTAAAATTTAATCCAAAATAGAATGAGTATGTTTAGCACTGTCACTCAGTCTATATACCTCCGTTAAGTAATTATTCAGATGTTTTCCTGTAGATTTTATTTTTGTTGAGAATAATACTCCCCCAGATCCAAAACGTAAACTGTCACCTTTAGTTATTGGTACAATTTCAGGTAAAACCCCTCTTTCAATGTTATTAACAAACCTTTTATTTTCATGTTGGCTGTGCGTGCTCACACAGCCAGCCTATTCGTTTGTATTTTTAATATTCATTTGTCTGCAACCGCTGCCAACGGTAGGCTACCTGTAGACACGAAGTTTAACTGCACAAATAGTCACGGGTAATGATGCCAGCACTGTAGGAAGCAGCTGACGCTGCCTTCCCCTTGCCCCTCACCACCCCAACCCCTCGTAAACCTATCATTCCCCATTCGTCAACAGGCAGTAGAGGGAGGACTGAAAAGAAGGGAGGATGAGTGACGTAGCGCCGATGTAGTGGGAGAGGAAGAGGGGAACAGAGTGAGTGAACTAGAAAGAAGTGTGGAGTGTGCTATCTGTGAAGAGTTTGAAGTACCAGTTCATTGCAATTGAGTGGTTAGTTCACACTTCACTGGAGTGAAGCGTTCATTTGAACGACTCATTCACGAGCTCCCCATCACTAGTTGGAGGTGAGCGGCCAGCAGTGGTGGATGTGGGGAGAGAGGTGCCAGAGTTTTGAGAGGTTATTATAAGCGGACGATCTGGACGTGTATTCATCAGAAAAAGGAAATTCGTAAAGATGGTTGTGATGAATTTGTAAGTAGGCTGTTTAGGTTTTTATGTTGGTAACGTCACCTAGCGCTCTGTATGAAAATCACTGGATGTGCTGTGTGCAGTCTGTGGCTGGTGGGCATTGTTGAAATAGTCGCTATTGTAGTGTTGGGCAGCTAGATGTTAACAGCGCGTAGCGTTGCGCAGTTGCAGGTGAGCCGCCAGCAGTGGTGGATGTGTTAACAGCCAACTGCCCAACAGCACAATAGCGACTATTTCAACAATGCCCACCAGCGACAGACTGCACACAGCACAGCCAGTGATTTTCATACAGAGCACTAGGTGACGTTACCAACATAAAAACCTAAGTGGCCTCCTTACAAATTGATATATATATATATATATATATATATATATATATATATATATATATATATATATGATTACTTCTGAACATTGTTAATGTAACTACATTGTTTGTTCACTATCAAAATCTTCCATTTGCTAACTATGCCTATCAGTAGTTACTGCCTTCAGTAGTTAGAATCTATTATTTAGCTGGCAGCATTGGTGCTCGCTGTATTGTAGTAGTTCGAGTAACGAAAATTTTTGTGAGGTAAGTGATTCGGAAAGGCATAGGTTACTGTTAGTCAGGGCCATTCCTTTGTAAGGATTATTAAGATTCAGACCACACCCTCTCGAAAGCTGGCGAGCGAGCTACACCACGATGCAGAGGGCCTCTCTTTCTGAGTCTGCCACTTGAGTTTGCTAAACATCTCCGTAACGCTATCACGGTTACCAAATAACTCTGTGACGAAACGCGCCGCTCTTCTATGGATCTTCTCTATCACCTCCGTCAACCCGATCTGGTACGGATCCCACACTGATGAGCAATACTCAAGTACAGGTCGAACGAGTGTTTTGTAAGCCACCTCCTTTGTTGATGGACTACATTTTCTAAGGACTCTCCCAATGAATCTCAACCTGGTACCCGCCTTACCAACAATTAATTTTATATGATCATTCCACTTCAAATCGTTGGGCACGCTTACTCCCAGATATTTTACAGAAGTAACTGCTACCAGTGTTTGTGCCGATATCATATAATCATACAATAAAGGATCCTTCTTTCTATGTATTCGCAATACATTACATTTTTTTATGTTAAGGGTCAGTTGCCACTCCCTACACCAGGTGCCTATCCACTGCAGATCTTCCTGCATTTCGCTACAATTTTCTAATGCTGCAACTTCTCTGTATACTACAGCATCATCCGCGAAAAGCCGCATGGAACTTCCTACACTATCTACTAGGTCATTTATATACTATATTCTGAAAAGCAATGGTCCCATAACACTCCTCTGTGGCACGCCAAAGGTTACTATATTTCTGTAGACGTCTCTCCATTGATAACAACATGCTGTGTTCTGTTTGCTAAAAACTCTTCAATCCAGCCACACAGCTGGTCTGATATTCCGTAGGCTCTTGCTTTGTTTATCAGGCGACAGGGCAGAAATGTATCGAACGCCTTCCGGAAGTCAAGGAAAATAGCATCTACCTGGGAGCCTGTATCTAATATTTTCTGGGTCTCATGAACAAATAAAGTGAGTTGGGTCTCACACGATCGCTGTTTCCGGAATCCATGTTGATTCCTACAGAATATATTCTGGGTTTCCATAAACGACATGATACTCGAGCAAAAAACATGTTCTAAAAGTCTACAACAGATCGACGTCAGAGATATAGGTCTATAGTTTTGCGCATCTCCTCGACGACCCTTCTTGAAGACTGGGACTACCTGTGCCCTTTTCCAATCATTTGGAACCTTCCGTTCCTCTAGAGACTTGCGGTACACGGCTGTTAGAAGGGGGGCAAGTTCTTTCGCGTACTCTGTGTAGAATCGACTTGGTATCCCGTCAGGTCCAGTGGACTTTCCTCTGTTGAGTGATTCCAGTTGCTTTTCTATTCCTTGGACACTTATTTCGATGTCAGCCATTTTTTCGTTTGTGTGAGGATTTAGAGAAGGAACTGCAGTGTGGTCTTCCTCTGTGAAACACCATTGGAAAAAGGTGTTTAGTATTTCAGCTTTACGTGTGTCATCCTCTGTTTCAATGTCATCATCATCCCGGAGTCTCTGGACATGCTGTTTCGAGCCACTTACTGATTTAACGTAAGACCAGAACTTCCTAGGATTTTCTGTCTAGTCAGTACATAGAATTTTACTTTCGAATTCACTGAACGCTTCACACATAGCGATCCTTAAGCTAACTTTGACATCGTTTAGCTTCTGTTTGTCTGAGAGGTTTTGGCTGCGTTTAAACGTGGAGTGAAGATGTCTTTGCTTTCGCAGTAGTTTCCTAACTTTGTTGTTGTACCACGGTGCGTTTTTCCCGTCCTTCACAGTTTTACTCGGCACGTACTGTAAGTAGGCTGTTTAGGATTTCTTATTGGTAACGCCGCTTAGCGCTCGGTATGAAAAATCACTGGCTGTGCTGTGCGCAGTGTGTGTTTAGTTTGCATTGTTGTCTGCCATTGTAGTGTTGAGCAGAGGCAGCTGGATGCTAACAGCGCGTAGCGTTGCGCAGTTGGAGGTGAGCCGCCAGCAGTGGTGGACGTGGGGAGAGAGATGGCGGAGTTTTGAAATTTGAAAGAATTGGTGTCTAAGAACACAGGGCACTTTGGAGATTATGAAAGAAATTGGCAAAGTACACCGAATTTTGAGATGGAACCGTCGAAACGACGTAACAATGACCGATATGCGACCCGCCGACACGATGATTTTGACTATAAGCTGTTCACTACTACACGTAAATTCAAAACATTTAAGAATTCTGGCAACGACATTCATCCACAAGCGTGGCTCCATCAATTCTCTCAATGTTTTCCTCCCAACTGGTCATTAGAGCACAGATTAGAATTTATGTGTGGCTACTTGGAGAATGAACCAGCTGTAAGAATTGCGATCGGTCATTCACGATTGCCACAGTGAAGGAGAATTTTACCATGCCTTCCTCTCAGCATATTGGTCTCAAGCCACACAAGACCGAGTAAAACATAGCATCGTAATGATGAAACGTTTCGAACAATCTGAATTTTCCAGTCTTGTGAAATATTTTGAAAACATGTTGCACAAGAATCAGTACCTGTCAAACCCATACAGCCCCTCAGAACTCATCCGGATTTACGTAATCAAATTGCCTGAACATTTACGACACATTATTTTGGTAGGACGTTGCAAAGACGACACTGAAGCTTTTCAGCGACTCTTACAAGAACTGGAAATTGACACTGACAATCGTGGAACGCAAAAACAGGAAAACAATCATTACAGGTCATATCCGTCGCAATTCCGCGATGAAAGAAATAACAACTGGACACGACAAGGCTATTCTCACAACACAAATCGTGACCAAAACAGACACCACCCGTATGACAACCACTGGCAGAGTAATAGTTACAGAGAAAGATCGTATTTCCGTAGTAATGAACATGACAGAGACAATCATAGAAACAGACAATATGGCAACCAGAACTATTATTATCACAGGAGACAGAATAACTTCAGACGCAACGGTCCAGCGCGCAGTTACAATTCAGGGCGAAATTTTCCACCACGTGACCGACAAGAAATAAACTATGGAATCTACCGACATGACGACAGACGATATGATCATAATGACAGACCGGAAATCCATCAGAACTGGCGAGCTTCAAACAGGGTAGGGCCCTCTCGGCAAGGTGAATTTGTAGAAGTTAGGTCTCCTAATCCCAATAACGACGCGCGCCAAGAAAGAAACAGACAATGACTCGCACCGCAGGTAGCCGCGTGCGCCGGCTGGCTCAGAGAAAAATAACCTTGAGAAAAATTCCAGTATTCTTTACCGACGTATACCGCATGATAATTGCGTTCAAGTTAACTCTGAGCACTAGGAAGAGTAAAGGATTGTACTACATTTCACATGTAAAACCGTTTATTCAAAGATAATCTGCTTTTTAACTTCGCCTTTGCCATATAACTTTTCACTTTACATTAATAGTATGCTTTGTCAGACTAAAAAATTGTTAATATGCAACAATGTTTGAATTTAACTATCCAGTCTAGAACGTAGGGAACATTATTAAACAGAAATTACGAGTGCATTGTTATAGTGAACAGACATCACTGTGTTATTGCGTGTGTACATTCTTGCTTGTTAGTTGCACGATTACGTAACGACTATAAGACTCACATACTTAGAACATTTACCACTATTGCTAATGAGATTTTAATGCAACATTTTGGTTTACTTGAAAATACATTCTGGATTTAAAGTACTTTCGGTGATACCAGATAACACAGTGGTTAGTTTATGTGACAGCTACACGATTTTATCACGACGCTACTAATGAGTGACAATTTACAATGTTGCTTTTGCAGTTTATCTGTTTTATATCTGCACAGTTTTTCTGAATTTTTCTGGAAAGTAAAACATGTTTTAGTAGTAACGTTTGTGGTATAGCTACAATGAGACAGCCTTTTCTGTAGCACAACAATACGTACAGTACAGTACTTACTTCATCACGGCAATAAGCGTAATAACTAAGATATCTATACGCAAAGCATTTCAATTTCGTTTATCATGAGGTAAGTACATTGACTTCTGCAGAACTTAGCTTTCGGAGGACAATAACTACGACACTTCCACAGAGATTGTCTTACAGCAAGACGCACAGTTTAGCGCTACAGGACACGCATTAAACTATTTGTTTTTCAACATATTTGAATTACAAAGAAAGTTTTCCGTGATACATTTCATTCCATTGCTGTAATCTGTAACACCTGAGGATATAATTACATTATTCCTCAGGGGGGTACACGCTTACTTTGTGTACCATGTGTATGGCAAGCACAAGGAGCCCTAGCTAATATGGTATTTGCTTATACAACTGTACACATCGGTACCGTATTTCTCTAACACATTAATTACACAGCTATCTGATCATTTAACTGGGAGAGACAAACATTCGTTTTACTACATCAGTGACAGAAGTTAACGTAATTACACAGTTGGATAACTTCACACTCACGAAATTGTATTTTGTCTGTACTTTTGTGAACTGTTCATATTTTTTCAGAACCATTGTAATACTATAGGAGCTTTGAATGACATATTTGGTATGGGATCATGATTTTTAATGTACGTTTGAGGTAGATGACACTTTTAACATGAGCAGAGAATTTTTTTAGGAAATTATTGAAGGAAGCCATGACGTTTTTGAGATTTGACTGAGGTGTTGTGATGTTATTATTACGACGACGATGTGAATTATGCTGCTGAGGTATGTTTAAGCTGATGTTATATGAGTTATTTGGTTATGCTACATATCTGTTATGATGAAATATTGAAGAAGTGTCGACGTATATGTGTATGTGTAATAAGGTAAGGAATAATGAGTAGTGGTTAGGGACTCTGGTTTGTGAAGAAGGATGTTGGAAACCGAGAATCGTACTTTTAAGAGTTATGAAATGTGTGTATATGCGTGAATGTATTACAATGCCAACGAAAATTTTTTGGACACTCTTATATTTATAGGATTTTATTTTCTACACATTTATAACGCAAATTCTCAACCTTTGAAAATATTTTTATAAGAGACTGTCACTGTAGCGGAAACTGCTGTCGTAAATTTTTCAGTAAGAAAGGTAAGTGACCACCTGCACGTAATGCGTCGTGGGCACCCAGCTGCGCGACAGGCGCCTGGAAAAAAAAGCCATTAGTGTGTGCCTCTCAGAGGCACAGGTGGAGAAAAGAAAAAGAGGCCATTATCCTCGCTATTGACATTCCTTTGTAGAAAGCATCGCAAATACGACACCCTCAAACTTGAAAACATGATTACACTGTAGAGTTCTTAATGTATGATATTTACTGAAATGAAATGATGAGAAACGTTTCATGTCTATTGTCTTGCTAGCTGGAAGACTGTTTGCTGCATTATGAAATGCCTTATGGCTAGCGAATGACGTTTCACGCCTTGCTTTGCCTATTTTGTTTAATATCTAGTTTCTTGTTGCAACGCAGCATTTTTTAAATTAAAATTTAATACATGTACTAATATAACTACTTTCTGTCTACAGACCCAGTAAAGAATCATTTTATGATGTACTTTCTTGGGAAAGAGAGCACAAATAGACATTTCCCTTCACAGGAACTGCAAAAATAATGTTTATACGATTTGATAACTTATCTGCTAGCGTATGTTCTCGTGATGCATCACTCTAGTGTTAAGATGTGACATAGGTATTAAACATTTTTACTGTAATATTTTTTCTGCTTCAGCTTAGTCATGTTTAGAAATAAGTTATTACATTTATTGCTGCTTGCTTTGCTTACTTGCATTTTTTTGTCATTGCTGTTTGTATTTATTGTTTTGTGCTGCTGCATTGCCTCGTCCCTTAGCTTAGCATCTGAGCTCAGTAGGTTTAAGTTAGCTTAAGAGGGGGTAGGCTATATAAGAAACTAACTATGATGAATTGGAAGAAAAGCATTGAGAAGCTATAAGAAAATGGTTTGGCCAAAAAAGTAGTGTACAGTGGAGGAAAACTATTTTTGAAAGAGGATGAGAACAGAATGCAGAAAGCATGCTTGGATAGGATTTTTTTTGGCTGGAGCAAATGTTGAAATAAGAGGGGCGATCTATGGAATGACGATTTCGGTTGGACTCCAGTACCAAATGTTACCCTGAAAACAAACCCTGTCCTTTCCTTTTGTGTATCCCACTATGTGTTTGTGTACCCTTGTGTATTTATTTTCTTCCTGTCTCTGTGTACTGTTTCATAGAATTTTTTCTGTTCTAATACTAAGCTACATTCACTATGATGAGGACTACTGTTATCCTCAAATATAATTTGCATCAATAATATGTTATTTACTTTGTAAAGATGTTTAGGCATTATTTATTCTATTTTGTTCTAAAGCTCATGTGTGAAGTTGATGTTTCAAAAGTTATTCTGATCTTTTATGTATGTACTTATGTCGTAATTTTTGCAACACTGATGTATTTGCTATTTCGATTCTTTTGTAAAGCCTATACTACTGCAAATGTTATCTGTACTGTTATGTTCTTTAAAGATGTATTTTGTACCTTTGTCATTGTATTCTTATGTTACAAAATTGTAATTGACACCAGTTCATCAAATTAAGTAATTTGTAAATTAAATTTCACTGAACACGTTTCTGTTGGTCATAGTATATGGACAATATGTGAGAAGTAGGGACTGATAGTTTTTGCACATGTGTTAATAACTCAGTAAGGGACTGGATAACAGCATTGCTGGTTCTAAGGACATTTCAAAAACAATTTTTCTGAGTGCACAAGTGGTGGTTATGGACTTGTTATATTATCCGCAAGACTCTTCAATGGTGATTGTGCGCCTGCACAGTCAAACAGATGGCTGCTGGCCATCTCTACAAGGACTACAGTGGGTCTACACCTTTGATGACCCACCAATACCATTATTTCTACAAGGACTGCAATGGGTCTGCACCTCTGGTGGCCCACCAATACCGTAATCTCTACCAGGACTACAGTGGGTCTGCTCTGTGATGACCTACCTACCGATAGTCTTCAACGTCGACTGACTCTGTTGTGGCCCATTACCTGTCTGCATGTCAAGAGTCAGCACTGTCTTTCGTTGGAAGGACAACACTACTTCTTCAAGACTGCATGGAAATCCACTACTTCCGTGTGCATTTTCTTTTATTGCTCAGTCTTTGAGAAAAACACTGCTATTTTACTGTGATGAATGATCAGGACTGTCTATAAGGACTGTGAGAAAATTTTAGCTTTTGACCAACATTGTATCAATAAGTGTGTGCATTTGATATTTTTGCTATAGTAATTATGAAAAATTTTATCAAATCATTATTGGCCACTGCCCAAAACAATTTGTAAAAATTTTTTGAGGGGAGCATGGGGGCTATGTAAGTAGGCTGTTTAGGATTTCTTATTGGTAACGCCGCTTAGCGCTCGGTATGGAAAATCACTGGCTGTGCTGTGCGCAGTGTGTGTTTAGTTTGCATTGTTGTCTGCCATTGTAGTGTTGAGCAGAGGCAGCTGGATGCTAACAGCGCGTAGCGTTGCGCAGTTGGAGGTGAGCCGCCAGCAGTGGTGGACGTGGGGAGAGAGATGGCGGAGTTTTGAAATTTGTAAGAATTGGTGTCATGAACTGCTATATATATTATGACTAGTGAGGTAAATACATTGTTTGTTCTCTATTAAAATCTTTCATTTGCTAACTATGCCTATCAGTAGTTAGTGGCTTCAGTAGTTTGAATCTTTTATTTAGCTGGCAGTAGTGGCGCTCGCTGTATTGCAGTAGCTTGAGTAACGAAGATTTTTGTGAGGTAAGTGATTTGTGAAACGTATAGCTTAATGCTAGTCAGGGCCATTCTTTCGTAGGGACTTTTGGAAGTCAGATTGCGTTGCGCTAAAAACTATTGTGTGTCAGTTTAAGCACAGTCGGTGTATAAATTTTTCCAAGGGGACGTTTCAGTACCTGTCTAAAACGCCTGTTACGATTGCCTTGAACTTTTTCCATAAACACTCAACATTGTCAGTGTCGGAACAGAAAATTTCGTTTTGATCTGTTAGGTAGTCTGAAATCTGCCTTCTATTACTCTTGCTAAACAGATAAACCTTCCTCCCTTTTTTTATATTCCTATTAACTTCTATATTCAGGGATGCTGCAACGGCCTTATGATCACTGATTCCCTGTTCTGCACGTACAGAGTCGAAAAGTTCGGGTCTGTACGTAAAGAAACGTAGGAGAGTTGAATGTATGTTAGCCTGCGAGGAAAGGAAGAGTTTTTAAATAAGAATAACTAGGCGGAATACTACTTTGAAGACATGTTTTCCATGGCCTAATACTCTTCATGGAAATGCTATTTCAGGCAGACTGCCCTGTCACATGTCGTGGATTGTCTTCTGAAATGTTCCTCTCCCTGAGGGCTGCAGTGCTGTCTAGTGAACTATTTGCGTGTACTCAGAAGCACCCAGCGATGCCTAGCAAACGCTCCGACGTGTGACGGATAATCGAAAATTTCAAGCTATACGTGCTGCAGAGGCAGTATGGCAATTAATTTCACAGAGTGCAGTAGCGACGAAGCAATGCAGGTCACGACAAATTGACGGCAGAGCACATTCTCTGATAGACAACTTCCGTACACTGCACTTACGTTAGTGTTCCAGTGCCTAAGAAGACACTGTCAGGCCCACACTGTCTTTCTAGATAGCAGAATATTTTCGGGAAAGTGGTCGTTACTGACGATTCGCCTCAATGCCCGCTTTTGGAGTGATGGTGGTCTACAGAGTGTGGCAAGTGGTCGGCTTAGCGCCACTAGATGTGATTCCACAGTGTAGCAGAATAGAGGAAAAAAAATGGCACTGGAGGAAACTTCTCATCCCTTCCAATATTTGGTTGTCTTATACGTTAGTGTTATTTATGTCAATTTTGTTAAATTACGGTCCATCCTACTACTATGCATCATTTCTGAGCAGACTTGCTTACAAAACCATGTCGTTGATTGGAACAGGCAAATTAATCTGTGCTCTTACAATGAACAGTAAAGAGGGAACGAAAAATTTCGGTTTGTTCTTTGCTTCCATGAATCATGTATTGGTCTGCTTACACAGTGACACATGTGGCAAAACTAAGGGATTGAGAATAATGCTGTACATGTTCCTTTGCGTCATATGTGCAGCCTTGCTTGCATTTATAGACTACACTGTCAGTGCAGAGGGTGGCTTCAGTAACGCAATGAAAAGTTTACAGTACGTATATCATGTAATACTCGACCCATTAGTAACGCTGCAATTTATTGTACTCGTGTTGGAAGTATGGGCTGGATTCAAAACACTGAACAGTGGTATTATTCAGACAGTATCGTCAGAAATCGCCCCGTGTGTGGTGAGTACATTGCTGGGTCTTTCGGGGTCGCCACCTGTTACATCAAGCAGTTTACACGAACTACAAAAGGCATATCTTTTATTACACCGTGCTGCGGAAGTTCTGCAGAATCACTTCGGAATGACGGTAGCTCTGGACCTCACTTTATCAATTTCTGGGGTCATCTGTAGCTCGTACGAGATAGCCACGATTATCAGCCGCGAGAAAGAGGTGGGCGGCTTCTTGTACGAAGGGGTGACGCGCGCGTCGCTGCTGTGGCTGGTGCTGCACGCTTGGAAGTTGGCGGCGCTGACGCTGAGCTGCTCGGCGGTTTCCGCAGAGGCGGCGGCCACGCGGCTGCTGCTGCAGAGGGCGGTCGGCCTCCACAGCAGGTCGGGTCCCCAGCTCGGGGCACTGCTGCGGTTGGTCGCACTCGGTCCACAGCTGCGCTTCACCGCCGCCGGGTTCGTCACCATCGACCGCAGCCTGCTGGTGTCCGCCCTGGCTGCGGCAGTCACTTACCTGGTCCTCCTGACTCAGTTCAGTGGGAACCACTAAACACTACCATTTTTTGTAGACGCACTGCTAATAACCTCACCAGACAGGATAATACACTACTGGCCATTAAAATTGCTACACCAAGGAGAAATGCAGATGATAAACGAGTATTCATTGGACAAATATATTACACTAGAACTGACATGTGATTACATTTTCACGCAATTTGGGTGCTTAGATCCTGAGATATCAGTACCCAGAGTAACGACCTCTGGCCATAATAACGGCCTTGATACGCCTGCGCATTGAGTAAAACAGAGCTTGGATGGCGTGTACAGGTACAGCTGCCCATGCAGCTTCAACACGATACCACAGTTCATCAAGAGTAGTGACTGGAGTGTTGTGCGAACCTGTTGCTCGACCACCATTGACCAGACTTTTTCAATTGGAGACAGATCTGGAGAATATGCTGGCCAGGGCAGCAGTCGAACATTTTCTGTATCCAGAAAGGCCCGTACAGGACTTGCGACATGCAGTCGTGCATTATATTCCTGAAATATAGGGTTTCGCAAGGATCAAATTAAGGGTAGAGCCATGGGTCGTAACACATCTGAAATGTGCCGTCAATGCGAACAATAGGTGACCCAGACGTCGAACTGTTAGTGCAGATGGTTGTTGTCTTGCAAGCGGCCCCATCTGTTGACTCAGGGATCGAGACGTGGCTGCACAATCCGTTACAGCCATGCGGATATGATGTCTGTCATCTCGACTGCTAGGGATACGAGGCCCTTGGGATCCAGCACGGTGTTCCATATTACCCTCCTGAACCCACCAGTTCCATATTCTGGTAACAGTCATTGGATCTCGACCAACACGAGCAGCAATGTCGCAATACGATAAACCGCAACCGCGATAGGCTACAAGCCGACCTTTATCAAAGTCGGAGACGTGATGGTACGCATTTATCCTCCTTACACGAGGCATCACAACAACGTTTCACCAGGCAACGCCGGTCAACTGCTGTTTGTATGTGAGAAATCAGTTGGAAACTTTCCTCATATCAGCACGTTGTAGGTGTCGCCTCCGGCGCCAACTTTGTGTGAATGCTCTGAAAAGCTAATCATTTGCATATCACAGCATCTCCCTCCTGTCGGTTAAATTTCGCGTCTGTAGCACGTCATCTTCGTGGTGTAGCAATTTTAATGGCCAGTAGTGTAGTTACCCCTTTCAAACAGCTCATTGTTGTTAGTGCACAATACCAGTCATGTTATTCTTCATCACTGATTAACTCGTGATATGAAATGAAATGATCCTATGGCATTGCCGGCTGGGGGCCCCCAGTTGGGGCTGTTCGGACGCAGAGCGCGAGTCTTATTTCAGTCGACGCCACATTGGGAAACTTGCGTGCCGGTGATGAGGATGAGTTGATGATGAGGACAACACAACACCCAGTCCATGAGCAGAGAAAATCTCCAACCCGGCAGGGAATCAAACCCGGGCCCACTGCATGGGAGGCAAGCACGCAACCACTCAGCTAAGCATTTGGACTGATTAACTCGTGGCAATGAAATAGTATTTAGTTCTTAGCACCGTAAGGTGAATCGACATGGAGCAGTGACAGAAAGGTAGAAAGAAGCTAACATGTTTTGGAGTGCCCAGGACCACATCGTGAATGAAGATGACCAATTTGTTGGAGTATCAGCATGGACTATCAGGCGTGTCTGCAAAGGTAGAAAGAAGCTAACATGTTTTGGTTTTGGAGTGCCCAGGACCACACCGTGAATGAAGGTGACCAATTTGTTGGAGTATCAGCATGGACTGTCAGACATGTCTGCAAAGAATGGTGTGCCACACACAGCCACGTCAAACGACTTAAAAACATTGGTCGCAAAAGATTTTAACAGGTACCAGAACGAGTCTCATGCCTGATCAGTGACATTCAGTCTCAGAGCGTGAGAAATTCCTGCTTTTAGTGAATTCAGGTCCACATTAACAAGGTTCCGAATGAACAATGCAAAAAGCGCTTTAAAACTGGATTACAAATAGTCTCGACCTGTAATAAAACATTTATTTCAGAGGTTACCCGTTTTGGTCAGAAGTGAGCACCCTCAGACAATTTAAACCGTGATGGCAGGTGGTGGCAGTGAACGGATCAGGTGTGATGACTCAATGAACGTCTACAACAGAGCCGGTTATGGAGTCATAACACCTGCTCCGTGCTAGAGATTGTTTATAAATCGTTTTTAAAGTACCTTTAGCAGACTGCTGCTTCTCCACAAGAAATGTTCTCAGAACCTAATGCAAAAAGACGTGCATGCAATTCAGTTTTGGAGTCGAGTAACTGCCCAAAGCTAGTCAAAACAGCACAGAAACTGGAAAGTATCCGACTTACGGTACTTCCTGTCATAGCACGAGTTGCGATTTCCACTCTTTTGAAATTACACAACTTGTTGAATGAACCACCCACTGAGGCATTTTACCTCCAGTCTTTATCGGGTATAATGCAGATTGCGGGTGGTTCTGTGGCATTTTGGAGGTATTGTCGTTCAATAATTTGGGCCTACTCATTGAGGTTAGACTTTTTGATTCAACGTATTCAGTGACGAAGTGTTGCCACTTCTACATCTTCGTGATGAGTATGTTGTGGATATTAGTGTCTTCAGAGATGGCAACAGCCATGTTCACAGGGCTGTACACATGCGTTCTTGGTTTGACAAGCACGTAGACAATGTAGCACACTTTGACTAGCCCACTAAATCATTGGCTCTTTTACCTAATGGAAAATGACTCCGAGCGTTTGGAACAATGAGTTAAACCAACCTAAATATCAATATACCTCTAATTTCGTTCAGTGGAATCTCATCTTCAATGATTGGCTTAAGCTGGAGAAACATTTGGACTACTCTTCTCCATGAATTTAGGTCAGTGTTACACGATTTTAGGGTCACGCCTGGGGTGACAATTTTCTTTGTCACGCCTTTGCTCAGAAGTACATGCATAGGTTGTCACCATTTTTAAAGAAACAAGTGGTTAGTAGTGACGTCCTAAGAATGTTGATTCACTGAGTGTTCTTCTACACATGTACAAGGACAAATGTGTCACTCCAATTGTCTTACACTGATAAGCTAAAACATTACGACCACTGCCCACCGCGATGTTGAATGTCTCCTGGTGTTGTTGCGGGCACATTACGCAGTAAGGAAGGAATGTAAGCGGATGAGAGACGAATGGGCAGTCATTATAGCGAAGAAGTGCGCCACATTTGCTGAAGTCTTCTGATATAAGCGATTTTGATGAACGGCACACTGCCGTGGCGCTGCGGCTGGAAACGAGAATCTCTGAAACAGAAAAGCCGATCGCCTGTTGGCGCACTGCTATCGTGAGCAGCACCTATGGAAAGTGGTTGAAAGATGGTGAAATAACGAGTAGGGCGTATGGTGTTGGACGACCACGTCTCATCACAAAACGTTCGGAGGATCCCCCACTGTGTAATCCAAGACAGGTACCAATCTGTGACAGATCTGACGACAGAGTGCATTGTTGATGCAGGCACAAGTGTTTCGGAACACACCATTCAAAGACCTTTGTTTAACATGGAGCTCCACATTACACACCACTTGTGTGTTCCTGTGTTAACCCAAAGAGATTGTCAGTTGTCATTGCAGTGGCCACAGATCACTGAGTTTTCACCGTGGATCAAAGGAAACGTGTCGCCTGTCAAATGAATCGCAATTCTTGTTACACCGCAACGACGATGGTTCTCACACGCCGCCATCCAGGCGAACAGCTGCACTGCTCACAAGGTGCAGGCCGGTTAGGTCAGGATTATGCTATGGGGTACCTTGAGTTGGGCTTCCATGAGGTCTATGGTGGTAATCGAAGGCATCGTGACAGCGATGAACTACATGAACATTATTGCGGACCACCTGCATGGCTCCATGTTTGTAGTCGCCCACTATGGGGATGACATCTTCCATCAGGAGAACTGTCCATGTTGCAACGTCAGAATCGTGCAACAGAGGTTTTAGGGGCTTTGTAGTGAACTCACATTGATGTCTTGGTTAGTAAATGTGCCTGATATGTACCCATTGGAACACATATCGGCACCAGTTGTATGCCCATAAACCACCATACTGTAATTTGTGGGAACAGCTTGAGTGGTGTGTAGACATCTGTCACCACATACTTCCGGAATCCTTTCAAGGACTTGTGGAATCAATGCCAAACAGAATCTCTGTTGTATTGAATCTAAAAATTGGAACAACACGATGTTTGACAGGTGGTCATAACGTTGTGGCCCTTCGGTGTATGTGGAACAGGTTTCAGCAACAAAAACCTCATATTCACGCATCTAGTGGGTAGGCTTGAAGAACTAACGACATACAGGATAACTTGCACATCCCTTGTCATACAATCTCTCAGTCAGTCATCACATTGATCAGATGCATTTAGATAACTGGTGTCAGAAGCAATAAATCTCGATTACACGTAAATATCATTCTGTATTTTTTACTATGGGTTATGCTCTCAGTCAGTCATCACATTGATCAGATCTGTTTAGATAAGTGAACTGTTGCAGAAGTAATAAATCTCGATTACACTTACACATCATTTCATATTTCTTATTGTGGGTTTACTTCTCAGTGTTAAGAACCATGAAGAAGTCTTCAGCAATGACGCCAAAAAGAAAAGAAAGCAAATTAAAATATTAATGAACTAGAAAAGCTAGCTCTCATTCTATATACGTATAATACTACTTCTTCAGAGAATAAATGGCCTCAGCATTAGCTAATCAGTCCAAAAAACAGTGCAGTATGCAGTTAAAAATATGATAATGATGTTCTACATAGCTGTTAATAGTTACAATGTTACTTTTAATAAAATTGTATATTGTTAGTTTATTTTTAATGTGGTACATTTTAATGGTTAAAAGTCAAATCACCTTAGAAATCTGTAAGATCCAAATAAAAAAAACGTTAATAATTCCTCTATGTAGTATACTGTTTTGTGAAACTATGATAATTTTTTCTTTTGCACTCAAACTGTTGTTTGTAACGAGTGAAGAAAACATACACTCCATACACCTAAACCTCAGAGATGCTAGTGAGTGAAGACATGTCATTAAGACAAATTACAATGCGTCAATATTCTGGAATAAGAAATACACTTAGATTTAATGTTCATTCCACAGAGCTTAGATCTCAAAGATTTCAAAGAAATAAAAAACTTGATCACATTTTTATTTACAAACTGACAGAACAACTTTCATAAATATTTTTCTTCAGATAAAAAAAGTGCATTACTTAATTTCTAGGCTAATTTAAGTTTTATATCAGAGGTAATAGTATTCACTTATGAATTGCAGAAGTGAAATATTGCATAGAACCCCGACTACATGAACTTTTGTACATGTTATCAACAATTCATGCATCAGTTACTCATGAAACTTGATGGCTGGGGAGAAGAACTTTGTCGTTAATGTATTCCTCTGGTCACTCTAAAACGATACTCCATTTGTAGTTAATTCCTTTGTGTTACCTGACAAAGTATTGAAGATTTATATTGTTGTGTAGTGTACATATAAGCCAAAATATATATCTATAATCCATAATGAAGATTATTTCTATTTATGCAACTTGTATTAATTCTTTAAATCTATCACTCACAACAAGTTTTGCTAAAAAATAAATACACTGAGAATCAATAGTTAGTGTACCTAAATGTTTAGTTTCCTATCAGACTTCCTTTCACTGTTGTAGCGAACAAATAGTATCGCTTGCTCCTGTGTTTGGAAAATTTTAGCTGGTGAAGAGTTGTCAAAGTATGATGCTAAGCAATATGAAATGCAAATAAACGAAGTCTGTCACATTCCATATTTTTTGTTACATGCAACTGACATGTACACTGCAAAAAGAACATATTTGTTTAACACTATGTGTGTTTTCTTGTAAGTAGGCTGTTTAGGCTTTCTTATTGGTAACGCCGCTTAGTGCTCGGTATGAAAAATCACTGGCTGTGCTGTGCGCAGTCTGTGTTTAGTTTGCATTGTTGTCTGCCATTGTAGTGTTGGGCAGCGGCAGCTGGATGCTAACAGCGCGTAGCGTTGGGCAGTTGGAGGTGAGCCGCCAGCAGTGGTGGACGTGGGGAGAGAGATGGCGGAGTTTTGAAATTTGTAAGAATTGGTGTCATGAACTGATATATATATATAAAGGTAAATACATTGTTTGTTCTCTATTAAAATCTTTCATTTGCTAACTGTGCCTATCATTAGTTAGTGACTTCCGTAGTTTGAAACTTTTAGTTAGCTGGCAGTAGTGGCGCTCGCTGTATTGCAGTAGTTCGAGTAACGAAGATTTTTATGAGGTAAGTTATTTGTGAAAGGTATAGGTTCTTGTTAGTCAGGGCCATTCTTTTGTAGGGATTTTTGAAAGTCAGATTGCGTTGCGCTAAAAATATTGTGTTTCAGTTTAAGCACAGTCGTGTATAATTTTTCTAAGGGGACGTTTCATATGGCGACCCTGCCAGGATACCTCACTGGAATCTTCTGATTTTTTCTTGTAGATTGTGTAGTTAGTGTAGCCTTTGTTTATTGCTAACGCGTAATCATAGAGAGAATTTCCTTTGTAGTTGCAGTCTTTCATTGTTGTACAGTAAAACAGTTGTGGCATGCATGTAGATTTGCACCAAGTATTTCGCAGCTTCGCTTGCAATTAACTAGATATTATTTTCAGTGCTATGTTAATGTGTTCTCTTATTTTTGCTCTTCAAATTGTGCTTTTATAGAAACAGACAATATGGCAACCAGAACTATTATCATCACAGGAGACGGAATAACTTCAGACGCAACGGTCCAGCGCGCAGTTACGATTCAGGGAGAAATTCTCCACCACGTGACCGACAAGAAATTAATTACAGAAATTACCGACATGACGACAGACGATATGATCGTAACGACAGACCTGAATTGCATCAGAACTGGCGGGATTCAAACAGAGCAGGGCCCTCTCGGCAAGGTGAATTTGTAGAAGTTAGGTCTCCTAATCCCAATAACGACGCGCGCCAACAAAGAAACAGACAATGATTCGCACCGCAGGCAGCCGCGTGCGCCGGCTGGCTCAGAGAAAAATAACATAAGCTAACCCTGAGCAAAATTCCAGTGTTCTTTACTGCCGTATACCACATGATGATTGACTTCAAGTTGATTTGCTGCATACTGAGGAAGAGTAAATGTTTACACCACATTTCACATGTAAAACCGTTTATTGAAATATAATCTGCTTTTTAACTTTGTCTTTGCCATAAAACATTTCACTTCACATTTCTAGTATGCTTTGTCACACTGAGAAACTGTTAACATGCAACAATGTTTTGAAGTTAACTATACAGTCTAGAACCTAGGGAACATTTTTAAACAGAAATTACGAATGCATTGTTATAGTGAACAGACTACACAGTGTTGTTATTTGTACAGTCTTGCTTGTTAGTTGCACGATTACGTAACGACTATAAGGCTTACATACTTAGAACATATACTGTTAATGAGGTCTTAATGCAACATTTTGGTTCAGTTGAAAAGACATTCTTTATTTGAAGTACTTTCTGTGAGATTAAAAATGACTTAGCGTTTGGTTTCTTTGATAGCTACACGATTATATCACGACGCTACTAATGTGTGACACAATTTACATTGTGCTTTTGCGGTGTATCTGTTTTTATATCTGCACAGTTTTTCTGAATTATTCTGGAAAGTAAAACATGTTTTAGTGGTAACTTTTGTGGTATAGCTACAATTAGACAGCCTTTTCCATAGCACAGCAATACGTTACAGCACAGTACTTTCTTCATCATGGCAATAAGCGTAATAACTAAGATATTTATACGCAAAGCAATTCACTTCGTTTATTACGAGGTAAGTACATTGACTTCTGTAGAACTTAGCTTTCGGACGACGATAACTACGACACTTCCACAGAGATTATCTTACAACACGACGCACAGTTTAGCGCTACAGTACGCGTATTTGAGTGACTAATTATGTACTTAAAACATTTATTTTTAAAGATATTTGAAGTAAAATGATACAAAGGTTTTCCGTGATACATTTAATTCCATTGCTGTAATCTGTAACACCTGAGGATATAATTACATTAATCCTCAGGGGGGTACACGCTTACTTTGTGTACCATGCGTTTGGCAAGCACAAGGGGCCCTAGCTAATATGGTACTTTACACACCGGTACCATATTTCTCTAACACATAAATTACACAGCTATCTGATCATTTAACTGAGAGAGACAAACATTTACTTTACTACATCAGTGACAGATGTTTACGTAAGTACACAGTTGGATAACTTCACACTTATGAAACTGTATTTTGTCTGTACTTTGTGAACTGTTCATATTTTTTCAGAACCATTGTGATACTATAGGAGCTTTGAATGACATATTTGGTATGAGATCATGATTTTTAAAGTACGTTTGAGGCAGATGACACTTGACATGAGCAGAGAATTTTTTTTAGGTTTGAAGTTATTGCAGAAAGCTACGATGATTTTGAGATTTAGCTGAGTTTTTATGATGTTATTATGACGATGACAATGTGTATTATGCTGTTGCGGTATGTTTATGATCAATAAGCTGATGGTATAAGAGTTATTTGATTATGCTACGTATCTGTTATGATGAAATATTGAAGAAGTGTCGACGAATAAGGTATGGAATAATGAGTAGTGGTTAGGGACTCTGGTTTGTGAAAAAGGTTGTTGGAAACCAAGAATCGTACTTTAAGAGTTATGAAATGTATGTACATGTGTGAATGTATTACAATGCTGTCGAAAATTTTTGAACACTATTATTTTTAAATGATTTTATTTCTACAGATTTGTAACGCAAATTCTTGACCTGTGAATTTTTTTTATATGAGACAGCCACTGTAGCGGAAACTGGTGTCGTAAATATTTCGGTAAGAAAGTTAAGTGACCACCTGGACGTAATGCGTCGTGGGCGCCCAGCTGGGCGACAGCCACCAGGGAACAAGCCATTAGTGTGTGCCTTTCAGAGGCACAGGTAAAAAAAAAAAAAAAAGGTGTCATTATCCTCGCTGTTGACATTTCTTTGTAGAAAGCGTCGCAAATACGACACGCTCAAAGTTGAAAACATATGATTACACTGTGGAGCTCTTAATTTATGATATTTACTAAAATGCCTAATGAAACGACGAGAAACATTTCATGGCTATTGTCCTGCTAGTTGAGAGAAATGCCATGTGGCATGCTTTATGCATTTATTTACTCATTTTGTTTAATATCTAGTTTCTAGCTGCACTGAAGCATTGGTTAAAATAAATTTTATGGATTTACTAATATAAATATTTTATGCCTACAGATCCAGTAAATAATAACTTTATGATGTACTTAAAAACAACGAAGTAGCACAAAAAGACATTTCCCTTCACAGAAATTGCATACAGAATTGTCTTTTCAAGTACATGGAAATATTTTTTTACAATAAATTTTTGTGGTGCACCACTTTAATTGCATAGACATTAAGATGTGAATAGACATTGTCCTTATCTGCATTGTTGTCTTTAGTGTAACATTTTTTCTGCTTGAGCTTTGCCATGTTTAGGTATAAGTTATAGCATTTGCTGCGGCTGTTTGCTATTCATAGTGCTACTGAATGTCACTTTGTATTACTAGGTTAAGCCAATTTTATTACTGATTTATTTTTCTTGTTTGCTGCGCATTGCCTTATATTAGTTGTAATGTTGCTCCCTTTTTTTTGCCAATTTCCATTTTTTTTATCATTGCTGTTTGTGTTAATTGTTTTGAGCTGCTGCATTGCCTCGTCCCTTAGTTTAGCATCTGAGCTCAGTAGCTTTAAGTTAGCTTAAGATGGGGTAGCCTATAAAAGAGAACGAGTTGTGATGAATTGGAATAAATGCATTGAGAAGCTATAAGAAATGATTTGGCCAAAAAAAAAGTTGTGTACAGTGGAGAAAAACATTTTTGAAAGAGGATGAGAACAGAATACAGAAAGCATGCTTGGATAGGATTTTTTTTTGGCTGGAGCAAATGTTGAAATAAGAGGGGCGATCTATGGAATGTAGTTTTGGGTTGGACTCCAGTACCAAATGTTACCCTGAAAACAAACCCTGTCCTTTCCTTTTGTGTTATCCCACTATGTGTTTGTGTACCATTGTGCATTTATTTTCTTCCTGTCTCTGTGTACTGTTTCATAGAATTTTTTCTCTTCTAATACTAAGCTACATTCAATATGAGGAGGAATACTGTTATCCTCAAATATAATTTGCATTAATAATATGTTATTTACTTTGTAAAGATGTTTACACATTATTTATTCTTTTTTGTTCTAATGCTCATTCGTGAAGTTGATGTTTCGAAATTTATTCTGATTTTTTATGTATGTGCTCCTGTCATAATTCCTGTAACACTGATGTATATGTTATTTCGATTCTTTTGTAAAGCCTGTATTACTGCAAATGTTATCTGTACTATTATGTTCTTTAATGATTTTTTTGTACCTTTGTTATTGTATTCTTATGTTATAAAATTGTAATTGACACCAGTTCATCAAATTAAGTAACTTGTAAATTACATTTCACTGCACACGTTTCTGTTGGTCATTGTATATGGACAATATGTGAGAAGTAGGGACTGATAGTGTTTGCACGTGTGTTAATAATTCAGTAAGGGACTGGATAACAGCATTGCTGGTTGTAAGAACATTTCAAAAACAATTTTTGTGAGTGCACAAGTGGTGGTTATGGACTTGCTATATTATCCGCAAGACTCTTCAATGGTGATTGTGCACCTGCACAGTCAAACAGATGGCTGCTGGCCATCTCTACAAGGACTACAGTGGGTCTACACCTTTGATGACCCACCAATACCATTATCTCTACAAGGACTACAATGGGTCTACACCTTTGATGACCCACCAATACCGTAATCTCTACCAGGACTACAAGGGGTCTACTCTGTGATGACCTACCTACCAATAATCTTCAAAACTTTGACTGACTCTGCTGTGGGTTTGCTCTGTTGTGGCCCATTACCTGTCTGCATGTCAAGAGTCAGCACTGTCTTTCCGTTGGAAGGACAACACTACTTCTTGAAGACTGCATGGAAATCCACTACTTCCGTGTGCATTTTCTTTTACTACTCAGACTTTGAGAAAAACACTGCAATTTTACTTTGATGAATGATCAGGACTGTCTTTATGGACTGTGAGAAAATTTTAGCTTTTGACCAACATTGTATCGATAAGTGTGTGCATTTCATTTCTTTGTTATTGTAATTATGAAAAAAAAAATTCAAATCTGTATTGGCCACTGCCCAAAACAATTTGTAAAAATTTTTTGTGGGGAGCATGGGGGCTATGTAAGTAGGCTGTTTAGGCTTTCTTATTGGTAACGCCGCTTAGTGCTCGGTATGAAAAATCACTGGCTGTGCTGTGCGCAGTCTGTGTTTAGTTTGCATTGTTGTCTGCCATTGTAGTGTTGGGCAGCGGCAGCTGGATGCTAACAGCGCGTAGCGTTGGGCAGTTGGAGGTGAGCCGCCAGCAGTGGTGGACGTGGGGAGAGAGATGGCGGAGTTTTGAAATTTGTAAGAATTGGTGTCATGAACTGATATATATATATAAAGGTAAATACATTGTTTGTTCTCTATTAAAATCTTTCATTTGCTAACTGTGCCTATCATTAGTTAGTGACTTCCGTAGTTTGAAACTTTTAGTTAGCTGGCAGTAGTGGCGCTCGCTGTATTGCAGTAGTTCGAGTAACGAAGATTTTTATGAGGTAAGTTATTTGTGAAAGGTATAGGTTCTTGTTAGTCAGGGCCATTCTTTTGTAGGGATTTTTGAAAGTCAGATTGCGTTGCGCTAAAAATATTGTGTTTCAGTTTAAGCACAGTCGTGTATAATTTTTCTAAGGGGACGTTTCATTCTTTCATCTCTGTTATCACTTCTGCAGTCAAAGATATCGCATTGCAGAAGCAAATAACAAACAGAATATTTATTTACAATCCTCAACGTCCTTTCCACCCCCAGGATAACAACTTTCACAGGCCGACTAATATCTCTTCCCTCAGGTGTCTGAAGAATTAAATACCGCACTGTTCTGTGTCTTCTTGGTCTTCTTTATATAATGTGCACTCTCTTTTTTATATGCTTTAGCTGTGTTTCTTCTGGTAAGAAGGCAACATCTGCCATTCGTTATTTACAGGTTTTCTGTCCCTCAAGACGTCTTTTTGCTACTTTTCCCCTAGCCTAGCCTCTTTTCGTAGATCCTTTAGTGTACTGAGTTCGTGACCAGTGTATAATGTAGTCATTCATTCGGCAGCTAAGAAATGACTTGGTGACAGTACTTCCGAGTTATCTTGTGCGATTGGTGAGAGTTCGCTGTATCCCCCCGTGTAGTTCAAATCGTAAGCTCGCCTACTGGGGATTTTCCCAAATTCATCCCCAGTGAGGGTTTAGGTGTTTGTGCCACACTCTCCCACATGCCTCCCCACCAACTCACCTATGGTACCGTTAACTTCCATGCAAAGACATGAGAGAAGATTTCTAGTTACATGTTCACGGCTTGAAATGTTTTTGCATTCTCAGAATAAATTGTGCATGTCGTTTTTCTTCTCGCAGCAAATCTCTTGAATGCCTAAAAATCTATCTATGCTGATGTTTGATCCAAATTCGATGAGGAGAGCTCTTCTTGCCCACACATGAAGAGTAAAATGTGACATTTATGTGGCAAATTTCCGAGAATGCCCCGGCCTGGCGAAATCAACGCCTGTTACTGCAATCGGATTCGTGAACTGAATACTGTTTGGTGACAGAGGAGCTTCTGCCTTACATCTGGGGACACTTCTGGCTACATTTTAAGGTAGACATGTGTACATGACCTTTTTAACTGTTTAGTTCTCTTCAAGACAGAACTGAGGCATTTGGGTTCCCCTCTCCACATGTTGTACAGGAACATCCACTGCTCTTAACTTATGTGACTGTGGTGTGGTCTCATAGATCCGACATTCTCAGCCCGTTTTTCTTGAGGAGATAATACCTAGCGGGCCTGTTAGGTGTACAGTGATTCTGATAAACGACCTCTTTCTAAAACATCTGATTCCAGTTTTGCAGAATGCTACTGTGTCCACACAACTTTTTCGGGCAAGATGGGGCGACACCACTCGTTGTTTGCCAGGTAAAGATTTTCTTCGAGAACCCTTCGGTAACGACAGCATCATCTGTACACAATTTCAAGATGTGTGGCCTTCCACATCCTCCGTACGAAATACATACGACTTCCGGTTGTGGTTATATCTGAAAGATCGTAGCTGTCAGGTATGTCTCTGGGCACTTCCTTATCTGAAGGATAGCATACAATGACATATCGCTCTGATTACACTGGATACGCTGCGAGCAACTGTCTACCATGCCGTGTTACGAGTGCAACATTTTGCTGAGTCGGGAGGCCATACTGAACACATTTTGTAATTTGTCATAGTATGCTACGAAACGTGCCACAACCACCGTTATCATGTCTTTGGTCTTTCAGCCCCATTTTTTTCACACACAACACATTCTGACTGTTTGCAGTGCCATGTTTTCCCCTGGTGGCGGAGGGTGGATCAATTATTTTTTCTAGCTGCTGGTAAACCTTTTGGGATGTGAGGTTGCGGTCCAAGAAACTCTTCTGTTGCTGACGTTTCGTCCAGGATGGCACTAGACACCCTCAGAGGCGCTCCTACGGCGAGTCTTGCCGACTGACCAGTCGGACGTCCGAGAGCGACATAAATACTGTAGGAAAGGGGGCGTGGTCAAAGTAACACGTGATGAGCAGAGCGATAAAACTTAACCATGGATTGTCGTCTTTTCAAAGATAAAACAGTCTAGCATTTCTATAGAGCTACTGTCCATAAGTTTCACTGACGCCTCTTTCCTATTACAATTATCCTGATGCTTATAAATTTCAATGGCTTCTCTACATAGTCGTCGATAATAATTTAACTTTGTAGCTAACATTTCTGTTTCATAAAACTGCCCTTCGTGGTTTCCTGACTGAAGAGCACGCTCTGCTACAGCTGATTTCTTTATTTTTCCCAATCGGCTAAGACTTTTGTGAACTTTTAGATGTGTATTTACGCTCCTCTTGGCAGTTCCAGTATAAACGTTATCACACGTGCGCGAAATTTTGTATACATCACATGTCGACAGAGGAGGGCGTTCGTCCTTTACAGATCGGAGTACTTGACTTATTTTCTTTGTTGGTCTAAAGGTGTTTCACAGATAATGCTGTAGTTTATCGACTAATAAAGTCATCAGAAGATCAAAACAAATTTCAAAACGATTTAGAAAAGATATGTGAATGGTGCGAAAATTGGCGGTTGACCCTAAATAACGAAAAGTGTGAGGTCATCCACATGAGTGCTAAAAGTAATCTGTTAAACTTCGGTTACACGGTAAATCAGTCAAATTTAAAGGCTGTAAAATCAACTAAATACCTAGGAATTACAATTACGAACTACTTAAATTGAAAGGAACACATGGAAAATGTTGTGGGGATGGCTAACCAAAGACTGCGTTTTATTGGCAGGTACTTAGAAAATGTACTAAGGAGACTGCCTACACTATGCTTGTCCGTCCTCTTTTAGAATGCAGCTGCGCGGTGTGGGATCCTTACCAGGTAGCATTGATGGAGTACATCGGAAAAGTTCAAATAAGGGCAGCACGTTTTGTATTATCGCGAAATATGGGAGAGAGCGTCACTGAAATGACACAGAATTTGGGCTGGACATTATTAAAAGAAAGGAAAATATTTTGTTGACACCGACCTACATAGGGAGAAACAATCATCACGATAAAATAAGGGAAATCAGAGCTCGTACGGAAAGATATAGGTGTTCGTTCTTTCCGCGCGCTATACGAGATTGGAATAATAGAGAATTGTGAAGGTGGTTCGATGAACCCTCTGTCAGGCACTTAAATGTGATTTTCAGAGTATCTGTGCAGACGTAGATGTAGATGAAGACCCATATATCATAGAAGAATATTTTCTTAGAACAAGAACAAGAGCAGACCCATTGTTGATTCTTGTGGTACACTTGTAGTGGTTGTTCCCCATTCTGATGATGTCGTTTCGTTCAGTGCACTCTCTGGGTTTCTTAACATGACAATCTGCATACTTGCAGTTACATAAGTAGAAAACCGTTTACCAGGGAAATCTGCGATACCATAATATTGGAATTTCTTTGGTAGAATTTTTGAAACTGCACAGTGAAGCATAACTACACATTAAGTCGATGTCACATTGGGCCTTCGATGACAGCAGGTGCAGGTACGGCGGCTTCTACCTTTCCTGAAATACGCCATAGCAGTATGGAGGGTTTCACAAATACAACTTATGCCTGTATTCTGGGTGCCGACTACATTTGGATACAACTTGCTCAGGAATTTAAGAACAGAGCAACTACAAGTCGCAGGTGACTCTGTCCCTGGCTCTTTCCTCCTTAAGAGGACCATACCGTGGTTCAGGTCCAAAAAAATCGACTTTCTGTTTTCTTCATATTTCGATAGATTAAGGTTTTATTTAAGAACACTGAAAAGGATTTCGCTGAAAAAAAATTCGAGAATTAAAATAGCACTTTCCTACCACGTGTGTTTATGTGCCACGCCCACTTTTCTGTCACCCACTTTTCTGCATATCTTTTAGATCTTTAGACCCCCTACAGTGCAAGTTAGGGATTTTTGTTTATACTCCCGAGTGTGTTGGCTAACCTTGAAATGCAACGGTCAGTATTCTTTTGTTTCTGCTGTTCGTAAACAGCACGATTTCAAACACGCGGTTAGTTTTGTTCAAGTGTGATTGCGAGTAGCTGTTATGGAAAACTTGGAGGTATACTATGGGCACGCAATTAGGAGAAATAAAGAAAATCTGGAGGCAATGAAGAGACGTGTTTGGGCCATATTCTTCCATAAGTCCTCTACTGATGATAAGCCATGTCATGGATTGTGTCCATCAGGAAAAAATTCTTGGTGTAGATACAATAGGGCTCAGGCAACTGGAGACTCTTACTCTCACCAGCATTCTCTTCCTGCTGCTGTTATTACAGCAATTAAACCTATTTTCAGAAACATGGCTCATCCTGACCTTCTAAGGAAATGTCTGTATGGGCAGACACTGAACCCAAATGAATGTTTCAACAGCATAATTTGGAATCGCCTTCCTAAAACTGTATTTGTAGGCATGCATACAATGAAACTAGGAGTTCATGATGCTGTTATTACATTCAGTTGTGGTAATATTGTAAAGTGTTGGGACTGAAAAAGTTGGGAATTAATCCTGGTGAAAATATGATCACTGGGCTGCAACATTGCGGTAAAATGAGGATAGCTGATGCAGACAGGTCTGCATCTAATATGGCCAAGAAAGCAAGACAAACATCCAGGAAGGAGAAAAAGGAGCTGGAAGATCTGCTAGAAGCCAAAGAAGGACCATCATATGCAGCAGGACAGTTTTACTTAAATGTAAGTAACAAATTTCAAAAGTTTTTTCTTTAAAATCAATTTCCCGCAAACTAAAATTTTCAGTACATTGCCTCATTATATCAGAAATTATTATAAATAAACGAATGAAATTTTCAGAGACTCTGCATTACATAAAAAGCCACCTCTGGTACTACATTCATTAATATTGCCCCACTCAGAAGTTCACAAAAAATATTTTCTGCAGAAAAAAAACCTTAATTTTTTTAATACATTATAAAAGTACTTCTGGTAAACTATAAAATGGGTAAAGTAGATTTTAGTACAGTTGACTCTATTAGCATCATGTAACAAACAGCAAAAATATTAAGGTCCTGCATCAAATAGTTTTTTCAGAAAGGGGCCAAATATTTGCCTAAATTAACATGGGTTAGATAGGCAGGGTATGGTCCCCTTAAGAAGGCGTTATCAGGAGAAGTTACAGCAGTCCAAGAACCTCCCTCTCCAGGCAATTCAACACAAAATGCATCGCAGTACCCAAAGAATGGGGCATCTTATGCTGACGCGACGCGATCTCACGAATACAAGAGTCAAGAGACAATCACATGTCGTGTAAAACAAACAAAATAGAAGGAAGAATCAGAAATTTGTGAGTTCAGCACAATCAGGGAGTAATGAAGAATACCCTGCAACGATTCCGCTGTATTCACGAGGAATATTCTTAGCCCATACAAGGGCGGTCACAAATATCCGTGGTGTAATCTCGCGAACCTAACTTCTAATCTTGATGCACATATCGTTTTTAGATCAATAGTATTTCTGCACATCAACAATTCATGCCTCTTCCAATATTCCAAGCGATAAGCGTTACGATGCGGCTTCTCCATTGTAATGAATAATCCTGTATGACTGTAAATTTCTTGGTTTCCGTATATACCTTCTTTGATTTTTCCCACGTTTTCACAAAAAAAAGTCTCCTATCAGAAAATTAGATGGAGACGCCTGGTCACCATACCTCCTTTTCTCTCCAAACATTTTTTTTCTTTATGGTTTCCCTGACTATAGTTTAGTTTGTCCACTAAACGCCCGGGAGAGGTACGACAGCCTGATTAACATTGTGAAAGGTACAAACGCGTGTGGAATTAGTAAGAGAGTTTAGTTTATTCTAACATAGTGCTGGAAGTGTTAATATTATTGCCTTTATTTACGAGTCTGAAGTTAGACATTAGAAAGACAGCCAAAGTTGTAGCAAGGACACAGCTTAACAGGCGTGATTAAACAATCGTAATAAAAGACGATGTGTTTACGAACAGAGACAATACGTTTACGAATAGAGAAGAGGATATACCGTCGTTATAAGCAGTTCCCAGAGTTTCGCCGGTACCCAGCTGTGACGGTTACGTCACATAAATATTGACATTTTTATAGGTTGTAAACCTTAGTTAAAGTATTTATGAATATAATTAGTACAAAAGATATAGTTAATGTTCTTGAAATAACTGATATGCAGCGATAATTAAAGAGTAGCATCTTTATTTGATGTCAACGAAAATAAAAAAGGATCGAAGGAGACGCTATTGTACGGCCGAGGAGGAAGGACGTATTTTACGTGACACACACTGTTTTGTTTCGCTATACGGAAGGCAGTCATTGAGCGGCTACACATATTTTATGTAAGTTATTCGTATTTCTACTAAAATAAAATTATTATTGTTATTACAAATTGAATTTCTTTGTAATAGTTGTCACCTCAAATGCTCACAGTGGCTAACTATTTTTAATGAGCATTTTTTCAGTAATTTGCGCTGCGAGAAGCTCATCTTCCGATGCGGCCTCTGGTCGGCCATTACGCGCCGAAGTATTAACTGATTTTTAAAGTGTTAACAGTAACTGTAAATTCGAGAGATTTCGTTATAAGAACCTTTTTAAATTGCAACAGATAATTAATTTACTTTAAAGTTCATGTTTTTAAATTATACAGATTCCATGAGTTCAGCAAGTTTTATCTTGGCCGCTCCACGGCAACAATCGAAGTTCTCTCCAGCCTTGCTTTGCAACTAATAAATAGAAATTAACAAAATCACATTCAATTTAGTTAACGGCAGCTATATTTTAGTCATCACGTTCAAAATCTAAAGTTGGTACGTGAATAACTGCGGCCCTTCAAGAACCCGTTTCATGTTTACATATGCAAGTAAGTAAAAGTGATAAGAAAAGACAATATCCCTGAGAGAAAGAATCATGCTGATAAATTAAAAAATACAAATATATAAAATATATATGTAATTTTTTGTATATGACATAACGAATGCCACCGACGTCACACAGTCCTGTATCAGAAGTTTAATACATTTTCTTAATCCATTTCGCATTATGTGTACTGCAGTATTCTTTGCAGATTACAAAAAATTCGCAAAACAATGTTTTTCACAATATGAAAAATTGTTCTGAGTTACAATATGGCACTTACAGTCCATTTAAAATGACATTCTAGTTAACGTGTGTCACTTGCCACTCTGGTGTTACCACATCTGCCTCCGGCTACCGCTCGGCAAAAGGTAACACACAAACACAAGTCATTTCACAAATACTGTTCATTCGTAATGCAGAGTAATCTTCGAAGTGGCCGCCACAAGGAATGTTGGAAATGTGAGATGCTCTGTCGCAACTGATTTTAATGCACTAATGACTGAAGTGCAGCAAGAGACGCGTTTTGTAGCTCGGAATTCAAATTCATGTACGAAGCTAACCATAACCTCGTGATTTGCAATGTATCCGAGAAAGCGGTAGTCAACAACCTGCGGCAGAACTAATACCACAATCACTTTTTGCACAGCTTTTAAAGCTAACATCTATGAGCAAGATATGACAGAAAAAAATCATTTTCAGAACTAAAAGCAAACTGTAATTTCTCGCTATCATTGGTTACTTGAAACTATCCTCTCACCAGCTACACGAGCTACCGCATTAGCAACCGGTGAGCGGTCCTCATTGGCACTTGGATGCAGATTATAGGCAACGTAGGCAGATTCCAGATGAAAAAAAAATGATAGGTAGAAAATTAAGAGTAAATGAAAAAGTCAGTACTGTGATGAAAATTACGTGGCAGAGAATTAGAAACAAAAAATTACATTTAAACCAGTTAATTGAATAAAAATGATAATCAAAGTGTTTTGATTAGATTTAGAAATAAACAAATTTCACGTCATTAGAACCTATGACCGTGAGTATGATTGGTTAATATGCTAAGCATTTCCCTACGGTACAATACTGCCTCAACTTGTTTTAACTGTGATGACAAAGTCGCGATGATAAATTGCTGTCTTCAAAAACTCTGTTTCAGGCAATGTCACGCGAAGCTTATCTAGTGTAAGCCGATCTCTGTGGTTACGATAATTGCGTACTTGGCGCAATTACCTTGTGCGGAAGTATCTAGTTGTGTTTAGCTAGTGATGTGTGTGAACCGTTTCAGTAGCATCGTTATGTGTGTGTGTTGTTTGTGGCGTGGTTGCCATGTATGATGAAACACGAAATAAAAGTGCCAGATCCAGGATACCTGATCGAAACACATCAAGAAAGAGTGCCGAATAGGAATTGTTAGTGATGTGATCGATTTTTGCGGCAGTTTGGCAACAGCGAACGGTTCATGCGTAACGTTGAGCCCTCTGATTGGAGGAAAAGGCTCCAACGCGTGAAATGCCAACTATCAGCTAATTTTATTCACTTTGTAGGAACAAATATTCTACTGTAATTTAGAAGTATTACAATCGAGAAAATCTTGTCAATTCTGTCTTTAATAATCCACCTGTTACAAAAAAAGGTTAAATTGGCTCTGAGCACTATGGAACTTAACTTCTGAGGTCATCAGTCCCCTAGAACTTAGAACTACTTAAACCTAACTAACCTAAGGTCATCACACGCATCCATGCCCGAGGCAGGATTCGAAACTGCGACCTTAGCAGTCGCGCGGTTCCAGACTGTAGTGCCTAGAACCGCTCGGCCACCACGGCGGGCTACCTGTTACATTATTGCTATAATATACACCAATAATCAGCAAGGAAACTGAAATGTACAAGTATTATCAAAAACCAGAAGTACTATCAAAACGAAGTTACAAATTACATACGTTGTGAAACAGAAACTTTTGGGAACTGACACAGATTGCAATTTTCAAGACAGGAAACGCTGCTAAGACATTAAATAAACTTACTTCATTTGCAGTTGTCATATGCTCCATAGCAGGAGACCTTCCATGCCAAAGGTCAAGATGGTGCATGACTGCCTAAGTACCGGTATGGCTTAACTGTCCACGGGTTATGTAACTAGTTTTATGAGTATGCAGAATTTTACTCAGTATAAAACTCTGTAACTGAAGAGTTAACAGTCTCCTCCGAATAGCTTTAATGTATCACACAAGACTTTAATATGTAGAACTCTTAATATTTACAAACCCTGAACAAAACGCAGCATCGTTTGTCACAGCAACAAAAATAGAACAAAATTCCGGAAACTGTTTATGGCGGTTGCTAGTGCACATTCCTTCATGTGAAACAAAAATTAGTCTCTAGATTGAAACACCGACCGGGAATGAGCATGTGGTGCTAGGTTACACTATCCTGCAGGTAACGCTCTTCCTTAATATTGCATTTATAAAATAACCGCAAACTATGTAGCTCGCGGAATCCAAAAATGACGCGAAGCTGACGACTGAAACTGTCTTAGAGAAGAAATTTTACTCCTGGAAGTAAAGTGAACTCAAACTAAAACAAATTAACAACGCTAGGCTCGACTCGCATAACAACTCACAATCAGCGATCCTTAGCAAAATGCACATTCAGAAAAGAGAGGTAACAATTTTATTCGACAATGAGCGTAGCAAAGATTTCAAATGGCTCTGAGCACTACGGGACTTAACTTCTAATGTCATCAGTCTCCTAGAACTTAGAACTACTGAAACCTAACTAACCTAAGGACGTTACACACATCCATGCCCAAGGCAGGATTCGAACCTGCGATCGTAGCGGTCGATCGGTTCCAGACTGTAGCGCCTAGAACCGATCGGCCACCCCGGCCGGCAACAAATATTTCACTGACGACATACTACCCACGACATACTACCAGCCATCTGAGCCATTTACTTAGTTCTAGTACCGGCTTTCACCATTTAAAATGTTTGCTGTGGCTACTGGAGTTGTGGTTGCATAAAGCAAAACTGCGGGTTGAACAGCCCATATCGGTGCTCACCTGGTGTGTCTTCGTATCGCTTTAGTGACGAAATAGTAAATCCCTCCTCCGGTAATTAGCCCGTAGGTGTGGCTGAGACTGGCGATGATGGAATGCAGCAGAGGAGGGCATTCCTATCTAGAGCTCTGTTTCATTTGGCAGTGTAGGTAGCTCCTCTCAGTGTGGATGAGACTTACATAGCTCTAGGTGGTTGATCGATCCCATAAGCTCCCAATAGCCCAAAGGCTCTGGAAAACGAGTAAGACAATATAAATGTCGCTTGTAAGTAAGTAATGGTCAAGCGCAAAAATAATAATAATAATAATAATAATAATAATAATTATTATTATTATTATTATTTCGAGACATTCAACGAAATGTGTATAGCACTTACGCAAAAGCACTGTAAAAGTTGAGTATCACTACAGAAACACAATAACTGTAGAGGAATCATGTCATATACACTGAAGAGCCAAAGAAACTGGTATACCTGGCTAATATCGTGTAGGGCCCCGCGGGCACGCACAAGTGCCAACACGACGTGGCAAAGACTCTATTAATGTCTGGAGAGAACTGACAACATGAATTCTGCAGGGCTGCCCATAAATCCATAAGAGTACGAGGAGATGGAGATCTCTTCTGAACAGCACGTTACAAGGCATCCCAGATATGCTCAATACTGTTCATATCTGAGGAGTTTGGTGGCCAGCGGAGGCGTTTAAAGTCAGAAGAGTGTTCCTGGAGCCACTCTGTAGCAATTCTGACGCATGGAGTGTCGTATTGTCCTGCTGGAATTTCCCAAGTCCGTCGGAATGAACAATGGACATGAATGGATGTAGGTGATGAGACAGGATACTTACCTACCTATCGTCTGCCAGAGTCGTATCTAGAAGTATCAGGGGTCCAATATCACTCCAGCTGCATCCGCCCCACACCATTACAGACCCTCAACCAGCTTTAACAGTCTCCTGCTCAAATGCAGTGTCCATGGATTCATGAGGTTGTCTCCCCGTCCATCCACGCGATACAATTTGAAACGAGACTCGCCCGACCAGGCAACATGTTTCCAGTCATCAACAGTCCAATTTCGGTGTTGACTGGCTCAGCCGAGGCGTGAAGCTTTGTGTCGTGCAGTCATGAAGAGTACACGAGTGGGCCTTTGGCTCGAAAACCCATAATGATGATGTTTCATTGAATGGTTCTCACGCTCACACTTCTTGATTGCCCACCACTGGAATCTACAGCAATTTGCGGAAGGGTTGCACTTCTGTCAAGTTAAGCGATTCTCTTCAGTCGTCGTTGGTCCCGTTTTTGCAGGATCTTTTTCCGGCCTCAGCGATGTCGGAGATTTGATGTTTTACCGGATCCCTGATATTGACGGTACATTCGTGAAATGGTCGTACTGGAAAATTTTCACTTCATCGCTGCCTCAGAGATGCTGTGTCCCATCTCACGTGCTCCGACTATAACACCACGTTCAAACTCTCTTAAATCTTGATACCCTACAATTGTATCAGCAGTAACTGATCTAATAAATACGCCAGACACTTGCCCTATATAGGGCGTTGCCGACAGCAGTGCTGTATTCTGCCTGTTTACATATCTCTGTATTTGAAGACGCATGCTTATATTAGTTTCTTTGTCGCTTCAGTGTACGTGTTTTTATTCTACTTTAGTAGATCTAACAACAAATTGATAGAAAACCTGAAGAAAATGAAACGTTCTGCATGCAGTGGCCTTAACATAAGCCAGCCCGTGTGGCCGAGCGGTTCTAGGCGCTTCAGGCTGGAACCGCGAGACCGCTACGGCTGCAGGTTCGAATCCTGCCTCGGGCATGGATGTGTGTGATGTCCTTAGGTTACTTAGGTTTAAGTAGATCTAAGTTCTAGGGGACCTATGACCTCAGGTGTTGAGTCCCATAGTGCTCAGAGCCATTTGACCCCTTTTTGAACCTTAACATAAATAACGATACAAGTACCATTATGCCCATTTTCATTCATTACACAAGGTACTCGTAAAATCACGTATTCTCCTCATTCACAAATGGCATCATTGCAGCTAAATCTCTTATCTTTTCTTCAGGCAACCTAGACTCACAAGGTGATGTTTCCAGCGGCAACTGCTGAAGATCAAAGGCTTCACGTTCCTGTTCAGTATTTAATGTTTCTTGAGCTCTTCAGTTGGATTAAGAGTTAACTTTCAGTACCCGTAGCTGTTTAGCAGTCAGTCTGACCCACTGTGCTTTTGAAAGACGCATGTTGGTGAAATTCATATATTTTACAGCAGCTGACTTAAAGTTGCAAGAATTTGTTTCTTGCATAGCAGCCACTGTGCATTGTGTTGTATGCGTAGTTTCAATGATGAGGCCAACTAAATACTTTGGGATTTCTACATCTAAATTTACGTCTACATAGATATTCCGCAAGCCACGGTGCGGTGTGTGGCGGAGGTTACCCTGTACCACTACTTGTCCTTTCCTTCCAGTTCCAGTCGCAAATAGAGCGGGGGAAGAACGACTATCTATATATCTCAGTAAGAGCCCTAATTTCTCGTATCTCATCTTCGTGGTCCTTACGCGCAATGTATGTTGGCGGCACACAGCTGCTTCAGTTGTCAGCAATTCTCAAACATGCGCCCCAAGGCACTAACAGAGAGCAGAGATCGCGGATGACTCATTATGTGAACATCAATGTTGATAGTAGGCAAGAGTCCCATTTTGTGACAGCTGTAAATACTGTTTCCCACTGTTCTGGCGCTTTTATCACAATGTTTGTTACTGGCCTTGGCGTTTACAGCGGAATTTCAACAATAACTAAAATTTTCATTTTCAGCTCTTGGCCCCTTATTTACTTGCGTGCGACATTTTATAGGACAATATTTCTCACACCTCAAAAAAATCACTCTAAAAGAGGGTAACAGCCTACACGTCTGTCAGATTTAATGAACTGTGTGTATCTCAGTACGGAAGGTATTTATGATCATTTACGAGAAATTTTACTAAAAGGACTGAAGTTCTAGTACCTTACAGTTGAATAGCTATGTTCTGTTGATGGATATCTGATAACACGTTACTCTCTTTTAATCCAAAATTATTAAGTTGATTGGAAACGTCAAACAATAATGTATTATATATAGTGTTCATTCGCTTTATGAAAATTGTTACCTCTGACAGTCATACAAAAATTGTAACAGAGCTAAATGTATCTTAAACCTCTTAGGATACGAATAATTTATAAATAAGAATACCCAGAGAAAATACAATAAAACTGATATTGTTTTGAAGACATATCTACCATTTCCTAATATATTTTTATTAGTGATCGAAAGTTCATAACACTGCAACATGTGTTTAAATACAGGTGTTAAAACTATTAAAATATAAAACTGAATTAAAAGTGTAATATTTCGCTGTAGCTGTATTTATTTAAGTCGACTGGAGACCCACACAACCAGTTTCGCAACTTTTAAGTTGCATCTTCTGGTGAACGGTACAGAAATGCTACTGTTTGTCATATGGTGCACGAAGTAGTTACATATGCCGCAGTTTAACAGTTGCCTAGGCAAAGCTCTCAGTCCTCATCTATTGATAAAAACCATCGTCAATTACGAATGTCATGTCTTTGTAAAAATCACGAACTGTCATCAACATGTTGCTGTCGGCATTGTCTACTGCTTGACATAGGCCGACAGAAACATGTTTTAATCGTTAAAGTGATGACAGTTCGTGATTTTAACACAGACGTGACATTCATAATTGATGATAGTTTTAATCACTTGAGAAGGGCTAAGAACTTTGCCTAGGCACGCCAACTGTTATTCAAAATGGTTCAAATGGCTCTGAGCACTATGGGACACAACTGCTGTGGTCATCAGTCCCCTAGAACATAGAACAACTTAAACCTAACTAACCTAAGGACATCACACACATCCATGCCCGAGGCAGGATTCGAACCTGCGACCGTAGCAGTCGCACGGTTCCGGACTGCGCGCCTAGAACCGCGAGAGCACCGCAGCCGGCGACTATAATTCTGCGGAATTCTGTAACCACTCCCTATGCCATATGTCAAAGCGTACAACAGATGCTCCAACTTAAAAGTTGCGAAACCGGTTGTGTGGCTGTCCAGTCGAGGTAAATAAATACTGCTAGAGTGGACAATTGGACTTCATTCAGATTTATATTCTAATAGTTTTAACACCTCTATCTAAACACCTGTTGCACTGATACGTACTGTTAATCAATCATAAAAATTATTTTAGCTGTGGTTGCCGCAGTTTTAAAATTATCTAATACACTTTATGGGAGCGTCAGTTGAAGCAGACTGCCCCGTCACCTGCCGTGAACTGCCTTCTGAAATGTTTCTCCCCCCTGAGGGGAACAATAGCACCTATTCAATTATTTAAGTCGCGTGTATTCAGAAGCATCCAACGACGTCTAATAACCGCAAAGATGTATGACAGGTAATCGAAAGTTTCAAATTAACCTGCTGCAGAGGTAGTGCAGTAGGATCGAATGCTGTGTCGCTCATGGCAAATTTACTTTCTCTGGTAGACGACTTCTGTGCTTTGAACATACGTTTGTGTTCTGGTGACCAAGACCCACACTACCCTACTCGATAATTCTGTCTTTTTCAGAAACGTGGTTGCTACTGACGATTCGCCTCCATACACGCTTTTGTAGCGATGTTGATCTACAAAGTATGGCAAGTGTTCGGCTTGGCGCCGTCAGATGTGGTTCCACAATGTAGCAGAATGGAGAACAAAAAGTGGCACTGGAGGAAACTTTTCAGTCCTTCCAATATTTGGCTGTCATATGCTATTTTCGTAGCTGTGTTAAATTTGTTAAACTATGGTCCATCCCACTATTATGCATCATTTCTGAGTAAACTCGTTTACAAAACGATGTCGCTGGTTGGAACAAGTAAAATAATATGTGCTCTTACAATGAACAGTAAAGAAGGAACGAAAAATTTCAGTTTATTCTTTGCTTCGTTAAATCATGTAGCCGTGTGCCTACACAGTGACACAGGCAACAAAACAAAGGGATTGACAGTAATGCTGTACATATTCCTTTGCATCACATGTACAATGTTGATCGTATTTTTGCATTATCATGTCGGTGCTCTGAGCGACTTCATCAGCGTAATGACAGGTATGCAGTATGTATATCATATAATGGTCGACCCATTTGTGACGCTGCAGTTCGTTGTGCTAGTGTTGAAACTGTGGACTGGATTCAAAGTACTGAACAGACGCATTCTTCAGACAGTAGCACCAAAAACCGACTCGTGTGTGGTGAGTATACTGCTGGGTCGCTCAGGGTCGTCACCTGGTGCATCAAGCAATTTCCACGAGCTGCAAAGGGCACATCTTTTATTACATCGGGCAGCAGAAGTTCTACAGGATCACTTCGGAATGACGGTAGCCCTGGACCTCACTTACACCATTTCTGGGATGATATGCAGTTCGTACGAGATAGTCGAAGCTATCAGCCGCGAGAAAGAACCGGTCGGCATTCTGGACGAAGGGCAGACGCGAGTGTCGCTCGTGTGGATGGTGGTGCACCTGTGGAAGCTGTCGGCCATGACGTTGAGCTGCTCGGCGGTTTCTGCAGAGGCGGCGGCCACGCGGCTGCTGCTGCAGAAGGTGGTTGCCCTCCACAGCACGCCGGGTCCCCAGCTGGGGGCGCTGCTGCGTGTAGTCGCTCTCAGTCCACAGCTGCGCTTCACCGCCGCCGGATTCGTCACCGTCGACCGCAGCCTGCTGGTGTCCGCCCTGACTGCGGCAGTCACCTACCTGGTCCTACTGACTCAGTTCAGTGGGAACTACTAAACACTACCATTTTTTTTTTTGTAAATGTACTGCTAATAACCTCACCAGATAAAATACTAGTCACCCTTCCAAAGTGCACAGTGGTCGGTTTGGAACACTGTTAGCACAGTAAGATGGGTCGATTTGGGGACGTGACAGAAAGACAGAGAGGAGTTATTGTGTTTGGAAGTGCTCGTGACCACATTATAAGCGAAGTGCCCAATTTGTTACTGCATGAATACAGACTGTCCAATGTGTCTACAGGGTGTTACAAAAAGGTACGGCCAAACTTTCAGGAAACATTCCTCACACACAAATAAAGAAAAGATGAATATGTGGACATGAGTCTGGAGACGCTTAATTTCAATGTTAGAGCTCATTTTAGTTTCGTCAGTATGTACTGTACTTCCTCGATTCACCGCCTGTTGGCCCAATTGAAGGAAGGTAATGTTGACTTAGGTGTTTGTGTTGACATGCGACTCATTGCTCTACAGTACTAGCATCAAACACATCAGCACGTAGCATCAACAGGTTAGCGTTCATCGCGAACGTGGTTTTGCAGTCAGTACAATGTTTGCAAATGCGGAGTTGGCAGACGCCCATTTGATGTATGGATTAGCACGGGGCAATAGCCGTGGCGCAGTACGTTTGTATCGAGACAGATTTCCAGAACGAAGGTGTCCCGACAGGAGGACGTTTGAAGCAATTGATCGGCGTCTTAGGGAGCACGGAACATTCCAGCCTATGACTCGCGACTGGAAAAGACATAGAACGACGAGGACACCTGCAATGGACGAGGCAATTCTTCGTGCAGTTGACGATGACCCTAATGTCAGCGTCAGAGAAGTTGCTGCTGTACAAGGTAACGTTGACCACGTCACTGTATGGAGAGTGCTACGGGAGAACCAGTTGTTTCCGTACAATGTACAGCGTGTGCAGGCACTATCAGCAGCTGATTGGCCTCCACGGGTACACTTCTGCGAATGGTTCATCCAACAATGTGTCAATCCTCATTTCAGTGCAAATGTTCTCTTTACGGATGAGGCTTCATCCCAACGTGATCAAATTGTAAATTTTCACAATCAACGTGTGTGGGCTGACGAGAATCCGCGCGCAATTGTGCAATCACGTCATCAACACAAATTTGCTGTGAACGTTTGTGCACGCATTATTGGTGATGTCTTGATTGGGCCCCATGTTCTTCCACCTACGCTCAATGGAGCACGTTATCATGAGTTCATACGGGATACTCAACCTGTGCTAACGGGGACACTTTGAACATTTCCTGTAAGAAAGTGTTTGAAGTCACGCTGGTACATTCTGTTGCTGGGTGTTTCCATTCCATGATTAATGTTATTTAAAGAGAAGTAATAAAATGAGCTCTAACATGGAAAGTAAGCTTTTCCGGACACATGTCCACATAACATATTTTCTTTCTTTGTGTGTGAGGAATGTTTCCTGAAAGTTTGGCCGTACCTTTTTGTGACATCCTGTATAAGGAATATTTTACCACTTGCAGTCATGTGGCAATGTGTAAGAACACACCATAAATAGCAGAGACCAGAGATACATTTCATGCCTGGTCAATGGCAATCAGCTACAAACTACCAGGAATCGCTGCTGTCAGTGAAATGACGTAATTTCAACCACTTGCCGACTGTACAATGTAAAAACAGCTGCATGCAGTGGAATTTTGGAGTCGAGTAACTCGCAAAAGGCCATTGCTTGCAGTGGCACATAGTGCAGCATGTTTTAAATTGGACAAACAACACAGAAACCGGGCAGTATCTAACTGGAGGCATTTGATGTGATCTGATGAGTTGCGATTTTGCCTCTTTAGAAACAATACGAGGCGCTGTGTGTACTGACGGCCCACTGAGGCATTAGACCTTCAGTCCTTGGTGTGGGTAATTCTGACTAGTGGCGGTTCCATGATTTTTAGGAGGTTTTGTGCAGGGACTTGGGCCTACTCATTCAGGTTACTTCAAAAATGAACCAGAATTTTTATTTCAGCATACTCGATGACCAGGCTGTGCTCCTTCTTGTACATTATCATCATAGATATGCTGTGGATAATACCATCTTCCAAGATGAGAACAGCCTTGTTTACAGGGCTGGTTTTCTGAACACTCTGGCACTGTATCTTACTTTGATTGGCCACCTAAGTCATTTGATTAAAAAAAATACTTCGGGGGGAATATGAAGTTACATGTAGCAGTCAACACCCCGAAAATCTGTTACCTCTATTGGCTCTAATCTTCAGTAGGTGGCTTCAGCTGGACATTCTCTATCTGAATAAATTCTTCGACTCCATGAATCCTAAACTGAGGGCACTCTTAAGCTTGAGGCAACGTTACGCAGTACTAGTGACAAATGGTGAGGGTGACAAATATTTGTTGAGGCTGCTTAAGCCATACTTTGTCTCTAAGGTATACATGCACACATTTCAAAAAACAAGTGTGTAATCGCTTCCCAAGAACCTTTCTTCTCTGAGTGCTCTTCTGAACTTGCATGAGGGCAAATGTATAGTTTCAATTGCATTGTGCAACGTGTTTCAGCAATATTAACCTCATATTCGCACATGTTATGGGTAAGCATGATGGACTTGTGGGTTACTTGTTTACTTGCACATCACTTATCATATAAGCTTTCACTCACTCATCACACTGATCAAATCTTTTTAGATAACGTAACTGTACCAGAAGCAGTAACAATTTCGATTACATTTAGGCATCATTCCACATTTCATTTTATGGGTTTGCTTTTCTATCATTAACAACCATGGGAAGTCTTCAGCGAAGTCACCAAGACTTGACACAATTGCCATCGAACAGGCTGTGGTGTAACTATGTGGAACCCTTTCTGCAACTCACTTATCACTCTTTGCTGCCATAAGAAATTTACAAGTAGCGAAGAAGTGAAAATCTGCTTTTCATTATTCTCCACCTTCTCCCTCTAACTTGCCAGATTTTTATGGGGCAACCTGCTCCTGTTTCATTGTTTTCTCTGTGGTCTCCCCACCTTCCTCTCTAAAGGATTGTATAGTTAGAATTTACTTTTCATCTGAAAAATGGGATGTTTCCACTTAATTTTGTTCTATACGTATCAGCATAGAAAGCAGCACAAGTTGATATTATTGGAGTAGTATTCTTTGTGAAAAGAAAGGCGGACAAAGAGTGAGTTACTATGAAAAGTTCAGTGACAGGGTTACATTCATCAGAATCGACACGATACCAGCACCAACAACTATAGTTTTGGTATGCATACGGCAATTACAAGCAAAAGATGAAGAGGTACAGCGAGTATATAACGTCCATCAACGGAAAACTTAGTATGTCAATTGTTAAATTCAGTTTTTAAAGCTTCTGTGCTTTCAATGAATCTATATTTGGACATGATAACTCATTCATTTGCAGTTACTTACATATAGCAAAGTTTATACTTTAATATTATCTGTAACCGACTGCTCCTGTAATAAACTGATCATAGCATCTTCCAATTCAGTTTTCAGTTCTTTATATGTCATTAATGGTATCAGTGGATTTAATTGCAATATTGCTTTACTTTATAGTTGCTGAAACAGAAGCATAAATGAAATCACTAATGTCTGTTTTATTAATACACTGAAACTACTGTCAGAATGAACTGTCACTAAGTAATCAAGTAATTGGCTAAAGTTTTATTTCCCAAAGAAATAGATTTCGTTGCTACAGCATAATATACAGACATGAGAAACGGATTATACCTTACTGGTCTTCTTGTTGACGACTTGTAAGGAACTAAAACACATACCAGACTACTTCGCTCATGAGATTCTCATCATCAATGAAACATTTAAATGTGTGTTATTACTTTATAGTAACTACAACGCAAATAAAAAGAGAGTTATGGTCACGTTAAGAATCTTTGAAACATCTCACAGCAGAGATAGAAATATGGGAAATGCATTATACCTTTCTGACTTATTTGTAGGTGGTAACGAAAACAGATAGCAGAATATACTTGTTCCATTAAATACAAAATGCATTTTGAATATGTGAAATCAAGTAACTGTTCTTCATAATTGTGCTCAAGAAACTCCAGATGAATGTAGAATGGGGCGATAATATTATGTTGATAGTAGAATTCTTATATTTTTGTTGCATTAAATACATACTGTAGACCTTTGTGGGTATTCACTAATTTTTGTTTTGCAAGAAAATATTCATAGTGTGTGTAGAGATCACATAGAATGTTACCAGTGCAAATAAATGTGCGATCTTTCCATTTGTAAATGGCTTCATGTATTTTTTTAATTGTCTTACATCACACACTCATGAAACACATGGCATGAAACGTCTGTATTGAAAAAAAAAACTATTCATCTATTGTAGCTTAAATGTTTGCAATGAAAAGTAGAATAAAATTACTCTGAGCAGTTTCATTTGTGTATTTTCTTCTCCCAGAGTTTGGAATGGCTAAATTTTCGCTAGATATGCAGAGTGGACCAGAACTACACCTACAGACTTTCAGAGGGTGTTCAGAGACTCCTTCTGAGTGTTTTGGTATGAGGGATCCATGGTCTCTGGTGGCTTGTTGCAGTATAATAATGTAATGATGATTTATTCAGATTGTTACAATTGATGTCTTTGATTCTGTGCAAATACAATCACAACAGGAAAAAAGCTGTAAGATGCAATCACCGTAACATACAAAAAAAAAAAAAACGCAGGATAATGCAACAATCGTCAGACCCAGAAGTACTGTGACATGGTTGTGGTCGGTGCTGGAGCCGCTCAGCTTAGCATTGTTGTGCCACTCCTCCATTGCAGTCACTGAATCCATACGTGAGCAGCCTACTCTTCCTCAGTAAACATAGCCATAGCAACGTGCATGCAAACAACATTACCAGTAGATGCGCAGTCAGCAGGGCATGCATTGGGAGAGCAGTAGTAATCGGGGTTGCAGGCAGGTGCTATAGGGTATATGCCGAGCACTGGAAGGGATGTGCTGTTCTAACATGATGTCTACGCTCAAATTTTTAAATATTAACTGCAGCACTCCACGTCCACACTTGCATGGTGACCATTCAAAAAAATCTACTGTCGCATTTGCTTTCGTTAGTATCTAAAAAGAAATCTGCTGAAAGCGCAACAAAAGGAGCTATTTAGTTTCACCTGGTTTCTTATGTATACATAACTTTCAGAGAATCGTCATGGGTGGAGAATTTTGAGTAAAATCTACATTTGTCTTGCTGTCGTTATCAATTTGCTTCTTTCGACAAAACACTGTGGAGTTTACACAATGTGACCTCACTAATACGTGCAGGCGCAACTGTGAGAGAATTCTGAAAGCATGGTTAATTAAGTTTGTGAAGAGAGGAATTGAGGAAAAGTAAGGACAACAGCTCATCAAAAAGCACATTTTCGCTACAAAAATAAGAGTGTAATGTCTTCACTTATGTTGTTCCAAAAACCACTCCATTTCTCATTTCATCAGATATCGATTCCACTTTAAAAAACTTCTTTCATCAAAAAGGCCCGTAGTCAATAGAATAACACGGCAGATAATGCATTTTGGCATAATAACCATGTGGCAAAATACTCTCCTCCTTGTGTGCTATCATTCGTCAAAATGTCATTTCTCTATCTCAAACTGTTTATGAAATACAATGAATGTTGTGGATATTGTGCGACTGCAAACAAGTGTCGTACAGCAGATCGATTTTCTCAAGATTTGTGACAGATAGTGACCTCCCCTCGAGTCTGAAAAACAATTCAGTATATTAACTAAATTTCATATGCAGCAACTCGTAGTGTCCTGCTTCAATGCAACTATCACAGTAAGTATGACCATTAGCGAGATGATGGGCATGTCATCGTGAAGTAACGCAAAAATGGTTTGTTTTAACAAATAGATTTTGAAACTTGATTGAGAATGATTGCAGGGCATGCGCCTCCATTATGTTATCACAAGGCAACGCCTACTGTCCGAAAGCAATGTTGGCCGCCCTTTCCGAACAAACAAATGAACTCTCCTAGCACTTGGGACGAAAACTGGTCATTGTTCATCAGTACTCTACTGTTGTGCATCACTATTAATGCATAATTAACATTACTGTAAAACAAAACCCTGGAGAAAACCAAAGAGTACAGCCTGCAAGCTTGAGGACAACAATGGGAGGATAGCATTATTGTTGTCAATAGCAGATACCGTGAGGCAATGGAAACAAGACACACAGCACACACTGTTGTGCACTATTTTCAGCACAGTGTGGATACAAAATTAACTAGGGCAAGGAACAAAACGAAGCGCAGTAACTCTGAAAACATCTACTGGAGACCTCTGGTCGCCTATTATAATCTACTCTGCAAAAAAAAAAAAAAAAAAAAAACGGCTCAGTACAGTGAAAAAGTGCAATACAGTTTAATATCGTTTTTTTTTGTTTCAGTTATATAGTGTTCCACACAGTATTGATTTCAGTGAAACCAAGAAGGAAAAAAACAGCAAACTAAAATATTAACAAAATAAATAAATTAGTTTTCATTCTGTGTATGTTTGATATTATGTCTTCAGGGAATAAATTAACTGTAGATAAAAATATGATGTTGATACATGCATATCAGTTAAAAATCACAATTTTATTTTCAATGTCATTTTATGTTTTTAGTTTATTATAAATTTGGTACAATTTTGGTGAACGGAATGGGCGGTGTCTTGAAAGGAGGATATAAGATGAACATCGGCAAAAGCAAAACCAGGTGGATACAGAGGGAATTAGATAAGGAAATGGTACACTTAAAGTAGTAAATGAGTTTTGCTATTTTGGAAACAAAATAACATACGACTGTCGCAGTAGGGGCGATATAAAATGTAGGCTGCCTATCGCAAGGAAAGCGTTTCTGAGGGAGGGAAATTGGTTAACATCGAGTAAAGATTTTAGTGTCAGGTAGCCTTTTCTGAAAGTATTTGTATAGCGTGTAGCCATATAAGGAAGTGAAATATGGACGATAAATAGTTTAGATGAGAAAAGAATAGAAGCTTTCGAAATGTGGAGCTACAGAAGGATGCTGAAGGATACATGGGTGGATCACGTAACTAATGAGGAGGTTCTGAATATGACTGGGGTGAAGAGGAATTTGTGGCACAATTTGATTAGAAGAATGGATCTGTTGGTAGGACATGTTCTGAGGCATCAAGGGATCACCAGTTTAGTACAGGAGGGGAGCGTGGAGGGTAAAAATCGTAGAGCGAGGCCAAGAGATGAATACGCTAAGCAGATTCAGAAGGATGTAGGTTGCAATAGGTACTTGGAGATGAAAAGGCTTGCACAGAATGGAATAGCATGGAGAGCTGCATCAAATCAGTCTATGGACTGACGACCACAACAACGACACACAATTTTATAACTAAAAGCCACATTACATTATAAATGTGTAAGTTCCAAAAAAATCGTTAATAATTCCCTTACGTAAAATATAGCTTTAATGAAGTAATGACAATAATTCATTTTGAATTTCAATACTCGTTGGCTGCAAATTAAGACAATATTATGCAGCAATGAGACACTCGATACGCCCAAGACTTAGAGGTTAGTGGGTGTGGAACCTATCATTAAAACAAAATACAGAATACTAATGTTAAAGAAGAAATTATATACTTAGATTTAATTTTCAGTCCACACACCTTCGGTGTTAAGGATTTTGAACAAATCAAAAATTGTGAACACATTCTCATTCACAAATTAATACAATCATTTTCGTAATTATTTTGCTATACGCACAAAAGTGGATTAATTAATTTCTAGACTTTTTTGAATTAAATTTCACATGTAATGTTATCACACTTATAAACTTCAGAACTCGAATACTTTATAGAACTTCTATTATCTGACCTAATATACATATTATTAATAATTCATCATCTGTTACTCATGCTATGAAACTGGCTCACTGAGGCGAGGTACAACAGACCATAGACCTAGGAAACACACCAGTCACACATGCATTTCTATCACAATGCGACAGTACCTCTTCATAAGACAGAAAGTTGTTTCATCTATATCTACACAGATACTCTGCAAGTCACTCTAGGGTGTGTGGCAGAGAGTAGGCTGTACTCCTTTCCTGTTCCACTCGCACTCCATTTGAGCTCTATTTGCTGGTATAATATCATTGTGGTCCTTACGTGCAATGTATGTTGTCAGCAGTAGAACCAGTCAGCAGTCAACTTCAAATGCTAGTTCTCTGAATTTTCTTTATTGTATTTCTTCAAAAAAAACGTCGCCTTCCCTCCAGGGGTTCCCATTTGAGTTCCTGAATTACCCCCCTAATACACTCCTGGAAATTGAAATAAGAACACCGTGAATTCATTGTCCCAGGAAGGGGAAATTTTATTGACACATTCCTGGGGTCAGATACATCACATGATCACACTGACAGAACCACAGGCACATAGACACAGGCAACAGAGCATGCACAATGTCGGCACTAGTACAGTGTATATCCACCTTTCGCAGCAATGCAGGCTGCTATTCTCCCATGGAGACGATCGTAGAGATGCTGGATGTAGTCCTGCGGAACGGCTTGCCATGCCATTTCCATCTGGCGCCTCAGTTGGACCAGCGTTCGTGCTGGACGTGCAGACCGCGTGAGACGACACTCCATCCAGTCTCAAACATGCTCAATGGGGGACAGATCCGGAGATCTTGCTGGCCAGGGTAGTTGACTTACACCTTCTAGAGCACGTTGGGTGGCACGGGATACATGCGGACGTGCATTGTCCTGTTGGAACAGCAAGTTCCCTTGCCGGTCTAGGAATGGTAGAACGATGGGTTCGATGACGGTTTGGATGTACCGTGCACTATTCAGTGTCCCCTCGACGATCACCAGAGGTGTACGGCCAGTGTAGGAGATCGCTCCCCACACCATGATGCCGGGTGTTGGCCCTGTGTGCCTCGGTCGTATGCAGTCCTGATTGTGGCGCTCACCTGCACGGCGCCAAACACGCATACGACCATCATTGGCACCAAGGCAGAAGCGACTCTCATCGCTGAAGACGACACGTCTCCATTCGTCCCTCCATTCACGACTGTCGCGACACCACTGGAGGCGGGCTGCACGATGTTGGGGCGTGAGCGGAAGACGCCCTAACGGTGTGTGGGACCGTAGCCCAGTTTCATGGAGACGGTTGCGAATGGTCCTCGCCGATGCCCCAGGAGCAACAGTGTCCCTAATTTGCTGGGAAGTGGCGGTGCGGTCCCCTAGGGCACTGCGTAGGATCCTACGGTCTTGGCGTGCATCCGTGCGTCGCTGCGGTCCGGTCGCAGGGCGACGGGCACGTGCACCTTCCGCCGACCACTGGCGACAACATCGATGTACTGTGGAGACCTCACGCCCCACGTGTTGAGCAATTCGGCGGTACGTCCACCCGGCCTCCCGCATGCCCACTATACGCCCTCGCTCAAAGTCCATCAACTGCACATACGGTTCACGTCCACGCTGTCGCGGCATGCTACCAGTGTTAAAGACTGCGATGGAGCTCCGTATGCCACGGCATACTGGCTGACACTGACGGCGGCGGTGCACAAATGCTGCGCAGCTAGCGCCATTCGACGGCCAACACCGCGGTTCCTGGTGTGTCCGCTGTGCCGTGCGTGTGAGCATTGCTTGTACAGCCCTCTCGCAGTGTCCGGAGCAAGTATGGTGGGTCTGACACACCGGTGTCAATGTGTTCTTTCTTCCATTTCCAGGAGTGTATTTACATGTTGTCTGAACTCTACCCCAGTTCTCACGTGCTCGTTCCCTTTCATATTGCTGTGCAACGTTATGCCAAGGTATTTAAATGACTTTAATGGGTTAAGCAGGACACTAGTAATACTGTAACTCAACATTACAGGTATCTTCATCCTACTCATCCACATTTATGGATGCCTGCCATTCATCAAACCAACTGGAAATTCTATCTAAGTCGTCCTGTTTCTTCCTACAGTCACTCAACTTCAACAACTTGCTGTACACCACGGCATCATCAGCAAACAACCACAGACTGCTGCCCACCTTGTCCGCCAAACCATTCATGTATACAGAGAACAACAGCGGTCCTGACATACTTTCTTGGGCACTCCTGGTGATACCATTGTCTCTGATGAATGGATGTCACACAGAGAACATTCGCTGTCGAGGACAACATACTGGTTTTTGTTACTTAAGAAGCCTTCAAACTAGAGTTCCTAGATAACAGAACGCAGCATGTCATTTTCAATGGAGAGAAGTCTTTCGAAGTAAGAGTGATTTCGGGTGTGATGCACGGGAGTGTCGTAGGACCGTTGCCATTCATAACATTCATAAATGACCTTGTGGATGACACCGGAAGTTCCTGAGGCTTTTTGCGGCTGATGCTGTGGTATATCTAGAGGTTGTAACAATAGAAATTGCACTGAAATTGTAGCGAATTGACGCATGGTGCAGGGAATGGCAATTGAATCTCAATGTAGACAAGTGTAATGTGCTGCGAGTACATAGAAAGAAAGATCCCTTATCGTTTAGGTACAATATAGCAGGTAAGCAACTGGAAGCAGTTAACGCCATTAGGAGTGATTTAAAATGGAATGATCATATAAAGTTGATGGTCGGTAAAGCAGATGCCAGACAGAGATTCATTGGAAGAATCCTAAGGAAATGCACTCCGAAAACAAAGGAAGTAGCTTACAGTACGCTTGTTCGCCCACTGCTTGAATACTGTTCAGCAGTGGGGGTCCGTACCAGAGAAGAGATAGAGAAGATCCAACGGAGAGCAACGCGCTTCGTTACAGGATCATTTAGTAATCGCAAAAGCGTTACGGAGATGGTAGATAAACTCCAGTGGAAGATTCTGCAGGAGAGACGCTCAGTAGCTCGGTACGGGCTTTTGTTGAAGTTTCGAGAACATACCTTCACCCAAGAGTCAAGCAGTATATTGCTCCCTCCTACGTATATTTCACGAAGAGACCATGAGTATAAAATCAGAGAGATTAGAGCCCACACAGAGGCATACTGACAATCGTTCTTTCCGCGAACAATACGAGACTGGAATATAAGGTAGAACCGATAGAGGTACTCAAGCAACCTCCGCCACACACCGTCAGGTGGCTTGCGGAGTATGGATGTAGATGTAGATGTACTCACATTTCTGTGGACTTATTCCATACGCTCATACTTTCATTAACAGTCTGCAATGGAGCACCATGTCACCAGAAATTTAGAAATACATAATCTTCCTGTTGCACTTCGTCCATGTTACCGATTTGCTTTTGTATTTAAACGTCAGAATCGCGTGTAATCGAACTGTTTTTAACGTTACGTGTCAGGGAAAGGAATGCTTTTTAACTATGAATGTGACAATATTTAGCTGTACGACTCACTAATACCGCTTGATACGGAACTAAAATGTGCAGAAAAATTTTTGTGTCGTTCTGTAACGTAGGTCGCGCTATGGAAATTTGAGTGTGTATATGGGGTCGGGTTTACGGCACCCCGCGCTTGTACCGCAACCTGCTGAGAGTGCAATCCAAAAGAGAAGAACCTTCGTCCCTTCCGCACTGACTTCTCAGAAAAATACAGCTTTTATTGGCCCAGTAGAATGGTTCAAATGGCTCTAAGCACTATGGGACTTAACATCTGAGGCCATCAGTCCGCTAGACGTAGAACTACTTAAACATAAATAACCTAAGGACATCAGACACATCCATGCCAGAGGCACGATTCGAACCTGCGACCATAGGAGAAGCACGGTTCCGGACTGAAGCGCCTAGAACCGTACGGCCACAGCGGCCGGCGGCCCAGTAGAGCATTTTCATTAAAACTGCAGTCTATTGCACTATTTTTACTAGCAATAACGACAATCTCTCATTCAAATTTTGGCATGTGTTACTTAACTGAATTAGCAAAGCACCTTTCTAACTTTTAAACTTCTCTCCAAAGAGAGGTGTGGATAATGGGGTTCGATTTTCAGGATTGATAAACCACACAAGTTATTAAACACACAACACTTTAGATAACCTGCCTGGAATTGGTTTTATCCGCACCCCTGCAGCAAACAACTTGCAGCTATGTAGCCTTACCGTGTGACAGATCCATTGAAGGAAAATTATATCTATGAAGACTATTTTGGCCCCCAGCTCTGAAGGAACAATTTCAGTACTTTATTTCAGTTTATATTTCTTTAAATGTGTGAGAAGTAAATTTACTTTAATGACTTCTGTGGCAACAATTATACTTGGAAACAAGATGGAGGTAGATTGAGATATTCTTATGTGGCCTAATGGCTGCTATTTTTTCTCTGAATAATTATGTAAAATTGATATGCTGATAAAACAAATATAAAGGTAAGAAATCCCATTAAATTGTACTTTACCTTGACATATCAAAGCGACCATACTTCTTGTCTCTTCAAATTGAAAGTGAATGATTATTCTTGGAAGTTACTTATATATGCCACCTCAAGATTGTTGTAACATGAAGATTAATGAACTACTTTCTTTATACCATACAGAGTGACACAAAAATTACATTTAACGAAATGGGAGGGAGCGCTGGATCGGTATATGACTTTGGGACAATGATTCAAACAAATACTACTAACAAAGTCATACTAGAACTTTGGCAAACCATGGGGTTGATGTAGCATTCTGATAAACTGCTAAAGACTGTTAATACGAAAATGTCTACCCTGGCTACTTGCAGTCACATCGGTGTTGAACTTGGTGCTTGCTGTATGAAAATGTGGATAGGCTCATCACGTCTATAGTGATGGAAGTAATTAATTTACTACCAACCACGTGTGGTAGCTATGTTAAGTTGCTGTATCATCAGCTCCATATTCTATCATATAAAACCAGTTGGATATTCTTGCTTTCTGACACACAATAAATTGTAGATAATTTGAGGAACTATAAACCACTGCCACACCAAATACAGTATTATACACTTTTGCACCCAACTGTTACTGCTGTAGGCAAACATCGTCAGACATGGCACGCCACAATACGTACACTGTTAAGGCCCGACTGTAACTGGGAATGGTTTTCTATTCTTTTTCTCCCTTGTGGTGTTTGCATCAAGGTCATCCGGAAGACTGTCGATCAAAACCCATAGAGTTCTCCTACCTCTATCATTTCATTTCGTTTAACTGACTTACATGTTTCAATATCATTCGAATGTTCCAGTCAGTACATTTGTTAATTTGCATTTATTTTTATATTTTATTTTTAATAAAATTATTAATTTTCCTCAAAATACTTTCTCCTTTCAACGAACGTTTATCACAGGAATCACACTTTTGGATTTGGAAATGGTTACATACACATATCATCACCTCAATTCCGAGAGTTCCAGAACATGTACAGGAAACTGGTATGAAGATCAACGTAAACATCATTTTCGCCGTTTTTATAGCTCATGAAATCCATACAGTGCATGTTGTCCCACCATACATCGAGAACTTCAGAGGTGGTGTTGCAGATATCTGTACACACCGGTACCGCCAATACCCAGTAGCATGGCCTCTTGCATTGATTCATGCCTGTATTCGTCATGGCATACGATCCACAAGTTCATCAAGGCACTGTTGGTCCAAATTGTCCCACTCCTCAATTGGGATTTGGCATAGGTCCCTCAGAGTGGTTGTTGGGTCACATCGTTCATAAACAGCCTTTTTCAATCTATCCCAGGCATATCGATAGGGAGCATGTCTGGAGAACATGCTGGCCACTCTAGTTGAGCGATTCCGTTGTTTTCAAGGAAGTCATTCACAACATGTGCATGATGGGGGCGCGAATTATCATCCATGAAGATGAATGCCTTGGCAATATGCTGCCGATAGTGTTGCACTATCAGTTGGAGGGTGGCATTCACATATTATACAGCTGTTACAGTGCCTTCCATGACCACCAGCGATGTATATCGGCCCCACATAATGCCACCCCAACACGTCAGGGAACTTCCACGTTGCTGCACTCGATGGACAGTGTGTCTAAGTCGTTCAGCCGGACTGGGTTGCCTCGAAACATGTCTCTGACAACTGTCTAGTTGAAGGCTTATGCGACACTTATCGGTGAAGAGAACGTGATGCCAACCCTGAGCGGTCCATTCGGTATGTTGTTGGGCGCATCAGTACCGCACTGCGTGGTGTTTTGGTTGCAAAGATGGACCTCGCCGTGGACGCCGGGAGTGAAGTTGAGCATCATGCAGTCTATTGCGGACAGTTTGAGTAGTAACGCAAATGACCTGTAGCTGCACTAGAAGCATTATTCAACATGGTGGCATTGCTGTCAGGGTTCCTCCAAGCCATAATCCATAGGTAGCAGTCATCCACAGCAGTAGTAGCCCTTGGGCAGTCTGAGGGAGGCATGTCATCGACAGTTTCTGTCTCTCTGTATCTCCTCCATATCTGAACCACATTGCTTTGGTTCACTCTGAGTTGCATGGACACTTCCCTTGTTGAGAGCCCTTCCTGGCACAAATGTGGACATGATTGAACTGCGGTATCAACCATTTGGGTGTGGTTGAACTACAGACAGCATGAGCTGTGTACCTTCTTCCTGGTGGGATGACTGGAATTGATTGGGCATTGGACCCCCTCCATCTAATAGGTGCTGCTCATGCGTGGTTGTTAACACCTTTGGGCAGGTTTAGTGACATCTCTGAACAGGCAAAGGGACTGTGTCTGTGATACAATATCCACAGTCAACGTCTGTCTTCAGGAGTTCTGGGAACCTGGGTGACGCAGAACTTTTTTGATGTGTCTAGATTTCGTTAACACTAACCTTTTGTATAAGACTGATCACTTTACTCGGTCAATTTTCACTCGATACTGTTTAAATAAATAAAAATTTTTTAGACGTTGCCATTTGAATTTAACTGTATCATCACAAGACAACTGATCAAAATATGCAGAACTAGACAGTCTACCACCATGCCATACTACCCTAATGTGTTAGCTGATAATGTTCATCTGATAATGCAACAGTGTTCACATAAAGAGCATTTAAGGATCAATATTCTGAGCTGGAAATAAGACACTCTACCACCATACTGTACAACCCTAAACCATCATTTGCTTACTACCTGAGCCCCCATCTTATTCTGTTACTCGCTCCTGTGAACTGGAACACGTTATGAAGATCTTGGTGTCTCTCACGTTCTTCTAGAAAAGATAACCTGAAGATGCCTAAATAAAGCTAAACATGTCGTTGAAAAATAAAAAAACTAAATTTGCAACCAGGACTGTTTTCAACCAATTCTGTTAAGCATTGGTTTGCTGTATGCCACATATGGATTGGAAGAATTTCTATAAAAACTAATTTGTGTGATTTTTATGGTCTTCAGTCCAAAGACTATCTTGATGTCATTCTCCATACTATCTATCCTGTGCAAGTCACTTCATCTGCAACCTACATCCTTTTCAACCTGCTTACTGTATACATGTCTTGGTCTCCCTGTGCAATTTTTATCCTCCACACTTCCCTCCAATACTAAACTGTCACCCCCTTCATGTCTTAGAATGTGTCCTATCTATCAATGAATCCTCTCTTTTAATAGAGTTACGCCACAGATTTCTTTTTCCTCAGTTCTGTTTAGTACCTCATCATTAGTTACATGATCTCCTCATCTAATCTTCATCATTGTTCTCTAGCAACACATTTCAGAAACTTATATTCTCTTCTTGTCTTAACTGTTCATCTTCCAAGTTTCATACCTTCAAAGAAATGGCCTGACATCTAAACCTACACTTGATGTTAACAAATTTCTCTTCTTCAGAAACACTTTTCTTGTCAATGTCATTCTGCATTTTATAACTGTGCTTCAGCGATCAGCAGTTATTTTAGCACCCTAACAGCAAAACTCATCTGCTGCTTTTTGTTTCTTGTTTCCTATCCTAATCTAATTCCCCAGAACTGCCTGATTTAATTTGACTACATTCCTTTTCCTTTTTCTCTCATTACATCCTCCTTTCAGAACACTGTTGATTCCATTCAACTGCTCTTCTAAGTTCTTCCCTGTCTCTGACAGAAATACAGGCCTCAAAGGCTTTATTTTTCTCCCTGAACATACTTCCAATCTCAAGCACTGCTTTCCTTTCATGCCCCTCAACTCTTATAACTGCCGCCTGGTCTCTCTAAAAGTTGAATTTAACCTTTTTCTGCTACCTTCTACCTTCAGAATTCCACTTCACAATGTCAGAAATCTACAATAGCTGTAAATGTAGGTTTGCCTTTCCTTAACCAATCTTTTAAGATATGCCATCGAGTCAGTACTGCCTTGTGTGTTCTTAACATTTCTTTGGGATCCAAACTGATCTTCCATGAGTTGAGTTTCTAGCAATTTTTCCATTCGGCTGTAAATAATTTGTATTTGTATTTTGCAATCATGACTTATTAATGATAGTTTCATAATATTCACACTTATCAATACCTCTTTAGAATTGGAATTACTATATTCTTCTTAATGTCTTTTGGTATTTCACCTGTCTCACACATCTTGCAGACCAAGTGGAATACTTTTCTCAGGGGCCTCATTTCAACATATATTTATGTACATTATCTAATTTATGTAAGTTACCAATTAACAATAAGATTGGTACATATGAAGCCCAAGGCCCCTCTCTGCAATATTAGTGTTGGTCCTTTATCTAAAAAAATTGGCAACCACTAATTTAGATCGTACATGTTGGGATGAGATTCTGCAATAACCAATGCACACGTTTTACACTGTGAAGCGTTAAACATGAAAGACCCCCCCAACAGGACTGATGTTTGCATTTAGGACTAATTCTCCATCAGCAAATTTACAGTCTATCCAATATCTGGTGCCAATCAAAACATCCCAAAAGGAGATTAGAATATATAGGAACAGTGTAGTAACCCAAAAGCAGACACGCTTTTATAACCTGAGAAGAGATCCTAATGTATTTAGTGTGGGAGACCATCTGCATCTCCAAACTTTTGAAAATATGGGTATGACTGCAGTGAAATTGATGGATAAACTTTTGCTGCACTTTTGGGAGCCCTATCAGATTTTATGACTCTGTTCGTGGTCTAAAGTGAAGTCTTCATTATGGAAAAGTAATGTAGGGCCACATTTCACAACTTCAGCCAGCATTAAGCACATGGCTGTATAGTTTGCATTGGTGGCTTGATTACAAAGCACTGCCTTTGCTACCACTGTGGACATTATGTATATTTACATTTCAGCATGTGCTGCTCCCAATCAAATGGTGGGGGAAAAAGAAGAGTTTTGGTAGGGGAGATTGTGCCATACATGGCAGCACATTTGGATTTCCTGCCACTAGAGGAGGTTTTTTGAGTTAAGGGGTCTGTGGTGCACTACAAAACAGGATGCCAGTAGCATGTGGGAAAAACTGCAAGTGCCTCTCTGGTCTGTGACTTGAGGTGAGCACATCAGATTTGCAGTACATTGATACTTGCTGTTAAAAATCATGCATTGTAATGTGAAATACTTCCAAAATTAAAATATTAGATCACATACTACAAAGTAGTACCAGTAGTTCCTGTTCCAAAGTACAGAGGCCATGTAGTAGAAGAGTATGCCATGAAGCTGATGACAGTCAGGAGGCAACAGGTAGTTAAACTGTAATGGTGAAGATGGGTTGTGGTCATCTGTAACACAGACATCGTTTGGCTATGATAGCAGACAGTGTTATCCATTCTGCATCCAGAAGAAATGGCAGCAGAGAGACAGGAAGAGTAGAAGAGACTTTCTGTTATAACAATCTAGTGCAAGGCATAAGAGTAACATGTGCTATTGAGTAAACCATAATTGCAATTTGTGGGCTCTTGTATTTTAAGGGTTCCAGAGAGTCAAAGCAACAGGGTCAGGGAGTACCTGGATAGGTGAAGTCATGCCTTATACAGGTTGTTCATTTTAACTGAAGACATTGAAATATCTCAAAAACTACACATCACATCAAAAAAAGGTATAATTCCAATTTGTTTGTCTTGGAGAGGGACATCCAACTATATCACATTTGACCTGCCTCCCTACTCTGTATGTCTGCGGTGGGGGAGGCAACTTTGAAATCTTCAATTGCATTCCCCATTTTTCAGATTACAATTCTATGACAAAAATCTACATATGTTTTGTCTGAAGCATTTCCTTTGTTTTACCACAGGTGGCACTATAATCAGAGGAACAGAAATGGGTAAACAATCATAATTTATGACATGCTATTCAATGGCCCTTAAATATCTGTAGAATAGGCCAGTATTTCGTAACATATAATCGGAAACCCTATTTGCAACAATCCTCTGACATATCAAACAGAGGGCTACGCAGTGCACACCATGGCCATGTAGTGAATTACAATGGATCGTAACAGGCTGCATGCTGCGACCGGAGCTCACATATTCTGCAGATGCAGAACAGGTAGCAGCTCTAAACATTACAATACTTCTGTAGTGTTTATTGCCTGCATACCTACCCATCATTTAGATAACAGACATGAGAGTGGGCGATAAATGTTCCAACCACAGAAGAAAAAATTGAAATGATCCTGATTTATGGAGAATGAAGGAGAAATGTTGAGGCCACTGTTGCCCTGTAAGCCAAGCGTTTTCCAGGGAAAACTCACTCTTATTCATTCTTTGACAAGGCTGTGAATGACTTTGTGTCTGATGGCAGCATACAGACCAGTAAAAGGAAATGAAGCAGTTGTGTTACATGAGAAGCTAACAAAATAGCTGTACTAGTGGCAGTGCACCACAACTCACACATCAGTGCACAGCAATTTCACCACAATTCTTGCATGTCCACAGGTAGTGCTGTCACTACACTGCTTCGCCAGAGCTCATGTCACTGTATCAAGAATTTCATGGCAAGGATTTCCACAACTAGTTAGTGTTTTGTGAATGGACACATCATCAAATACAGACAATCCCCATGTTCTTAGCTGAGGTACTATTTTTGAAGAGTCAGCATTCACAAACCATGGTGGAGTTAACTGGTTACAGCAAACCAACTGTCAATGTCCTTGGTCACTTTAGGTATAGTGTGGCTACATGGGGAACCAACATATTGGACTGTATTTTATCAACAGCACATTGAATGGACACAAATATCAAATGCTTTTGGAACAGGAACTACTGGTACTACTTTGTAGTATGTGATCTGATATTTTAATTTTGGAAGTATTTCACATTACAATGCATGATTTTTAACAACAAGTATCATTTCCTTCATCTGTTGTGGGTGGGCTTTGGAGATATGCCGCTTTGGAGTCTTGCAACTATTGCACTTGTACCCAAAAACTTCACATTCAAAAACATTCATTTTTATTTCAAATTACAAAACACTGCCAGTAGAAACAAGCAATTGAGGTAAAACACCTGAGGGCCAAAGACCATGCACTGTTGACTGCACAGTGTGAGAATGGAAACAACATGGAGTTTTGTACCATCCTCACCATGTTGTTGCAGCTCTAACCAAGCTGAAATAAGAGCTGGAAGGCTAATGAGAAAACACGATGTGTGACCTGTTTGCATGTAAACTGAGTTAACTTCCAGATTGGAAATAGTTGATTTTTATTGACCATTTAAAGAACTGATGCTTCTTTGAAAATTTGCCTACTTATGTGTGAAAAATCTTTCCTCTGAAAATTTTATTTATTTGTTATAATTGTGCTTTTTTGTGAAAATAATGTTTAGTGTTTTTTTGTATTATTATTTTATACAGTGAAATGTGTGTATGAAGTGAAACCTGCAGCTTATAGAATAGTTTCTACAAGAAACGTTTGATGTACTTTACAGATGAATGTTCATTAGCACAGTGGTAAAAACAAGCCCTGTATCATGAATGCTATCAAATGCATGCTGAACAAATTATTTGAAATGTAGTTATTTACACAGAGTGTAAATGCATAGCACTATATGAAACACTGGTGTTTCTCATGGTAATGTCTGATATGATATTTACACGCAGCAGTTCTCTTGTACTTTGATGCATTTGTTGTGTCAAACTTTTTTACATTTTGATTTAGATGTTTGATCAAAAATTATTCTGTTTCAAAGTGTAGGTTTTATTTGGACCTGCTGAAGTTGCCTAAACTGGACTTGCTGAAGTTGCCTAAACTAGAAACCTTACATTTTATGTATAAAATTTTCCTGTATTAGTAAACACTCTTATTCTCTTGGAATTCTCCTGCTGATTCCAAGAGGGTAGTAGGGAGGGTTGATCAAATGGGGATCTGCTTTTAGGGATTTTCCTGCCTAAATGTCATTGCTGCTCATTCAGTCACAGCACTTTCAGCTATAGTCTTAGGTTTCCACCGAAGCACACTCATGGAAGTCAAAACATAAGCTGAAAAAAAGGTCAAATATTTCTGACAAGTAAGAAAACAAATAGCATTGCTGGTCTCAGAATCCATCATAAATGTGAACATGAAAAATAAAAAATATCTACGTACAACAAATTGTGAACCTGAGACCTTTGGTACAGTAATACAATGTCTCTAACTACACATTCAAAGCAAATATTGAATATGAGGAACAAAACTATTTTTCATATTAAGATCTTCTGATGACTTTTTTCATCAATGTGTCATTAACTGATGTAATTACAGGAAATCCTTTCGAAGGTGACATGTTTGTGATATATCTCCAGTGCAGTAAAAACAGCTTTCGTAACAAAATAAACATGCACATGGGTGGCACATAGCGCTTGCTGACTTGCCTTCCAGTTATGACTTTTCTTTGGTCACTTGGCTAGAGCTGGTACAATGTGGTGGGGATAGCACAAAACTCTGTATTGTTTCTATTCTTGCACTGTATGGCATGGACCAGAGAATTTACACAGTGCATAGATACTCTGGACTGTACTGGCCATCCTTTCAGTGGGGGAATGAGCAATTGTTTGCTGTGGAAGGCGGTGCATGAGCAGGATTTGTTCCAGGTTGAAATCTGTCACTATTTCCTTCCTAGATGGGCTAAGCTACTTTAACATCAACTCGATTTCTATTCACCAACTGAAATATCAACATACACCATGATTGCTCTCCTATATCATTTTTACATCACTTCATTAGCTCATTCAGATGCAAACAAACTCTCCTCTCAGCATGATGAACAAGGCAAAGCTTACAAGCAATACACTAGACATCACTTCACTCACACCACCAGAGTATGCCCTATGTTTCATTTCCGTTAGTTACAGTAGGGAAACACACAGCCTCACATTAGATTCCAACACCTTTCACCATATGTCAGAGTTTTCAGTTTAGTTCAGCATGTTCATCAGTTTTTGCTTTTCTCTAGGTGAGCACAAAGGGCAGATCTCTCAAAAATGTGTGTTTTGAAATATAATTTGTGGTCATGTCAGAAAATAGGCCAATTAGCTTGTACCCAGATACTAATTTCAATGTTTTGATGAGTTTTTACTTGCTGTTACACATGTATGATTTTTTGTAAGTACTGATGACGTTTATTGCCACAAAATATAGGATAAACATTGTATTGTACATTTAATTTCCATCACTTACACAGATTTTATGTAATGTGTTGGAGGGGATCATGATTTTTGATCATATATGCCAATTATATATGTTTTTGCACATATTTTGGGGGTTTTAACATTTTTCTCAATCCTGAATCTAACTCAGCTTTCAGTTTTTTAAGTCTGGACCACACGAAAATGCAACATAGGGTTTCACTGGTCCCATATACAGAGAGATGTACTCTTGGAATGTGAACATGAAGACCTTCAAGCAATGGTCCCAAGTTTGAAAAAGAGATCTGACACATGAAGGGAAGGGAAGGGAATATGTTGACCCAGTCTTCAATGATGTCAGATATGAGGACAGAAAAGGAGAGGAGCAGGCAAGAGGAAAAAAGACCAGTGGGAGCAATGTCAGAGAGTTGCATGCAGTAAGGTTTGAGGTATATGAAATGGGAGGACGTGTAGAACAGTGAGGGTGGAAGGTCTGGGAACAGTCTGTTACCATAGGTTGAGGCTGGGATAATATCAGAAGTGCAGAATGTTTTGTAAGGATAAGTTCCACCTACACAGTTCAGAAAAGCTTGTCGTGAGGGAAATGATTTATATAACTTGTGTCATGCAGCAGTCATTGATATCAAGCATGTTACAATCAGCTGCATGTTGTACCACAGTGTGGTCACTTTGCTCTTGCCCACAGTCTGTTGGTGGCCATTTATCATCGTGGGCAACTGGTTGATACTCGTACCTTTATGAAAATATGTGCAATGATTGCAGCAGACGTGGTATTACAGGTAGCCTGGCCTCTTAAGGGGTAGAATAAACCAGTGACTGGATTGGAACAGGAAGTGCACAAGGGTTTTGTGAGTGGATCGGACAGGTCATGTGCCTGGGTTTTCCACAGGCAAGGGGTTGGAATTGTGGGTAGCATAGGGATGGATTACAATGTTGTGAAGGTTGGGTGGGTGACGGAAACCCCTTTAGGAGTCATGGGAAGGGTCTTTGGTAGGATGTCCCCCATTACAGGACATGATGATACACTCCTGGAAATTGAAATAAGAACACCGCGAATTCATTGTCCCAGGAAGGGGAAACTTTATTGACACATTTCTGGGGTCAGATACATCACATGATCACACTGACAGAACCACAGGCACATAGACACAGGCAACAGAGCATGCACAATGTCGGCACTAGTACAGTGTATATCCACCTTCCGCAGCAATGCAGGCTGCTATTCTCCCATGGAGACAATCGTAGAGATGTTGGATGTAGTCATGTGGAACGGCTTGCCATGCCATTTCCACCTGGCGCCTCAGTTGGACCAGCGTTCGTGCTGGACGTGCAGACCGCGTGAGACGACGCTTCATCCAGTCCCAAACATGCTCAATGGGGGACAGATCCAGAGATCTTGCTGGCCAGGGTAGTTGACTTACACCTTCTAGACCACGTTGGGTGGCACGGGATACATGCGGACGTGCATTGTCCTGTTGGAACAGCAAGTTCCCTTGCCGGTCTAGGAATGGTAGAACGATGGGTTTGATGACGGTTTGGATGTACCGTGCACTATTCAGTGTCCCCTCGACGATCACCAGAGGTGTACGGCCAGTGTAGGAGATCGCTCCCCACACCATGATGCCGGGTGTTGGCCCTGTGTGCCTCGGTCGTATGCAGTCCTGATTGTGGCGCTCATCTGCACGGTGCCAAACACGCATACGACCATCATTGGCACCAAGGCAGAAGCGACTCTCATCGCTGAAGACGACACGTCTCCATTCGTCCCTCCATTCACGCCTGTCGCGACACCACTGGAGGGGGGCTGCACGATGTTGGGGCGTGAGCGGAAGACGGCCTAACGGTGTGCAGGACCGTAGCCCAGCTTCATGGAGACGGTTGAGAATGGTCCTCGCCGATACCCCAGGAGCAACAGTGTCCCTAATTTGCTGGGAAGTGGCGGTGCGGTCCCCTACGGCACTGCTTAGGATCCTACGGTCTTGGCGTGCATCCGTGCGTCGCTGTCGTCTGGTCGCAGGTCGACGGGCACATGCACCTTCCGCCGACCACTGGCGACAACATCGATGTACTGTGGAGACCTCATGCCCCATGTGTTGAGCAATTCGGCAGTACGTTCACCCGGCCTACCGCATGCCCACTATACGCCCTCGCTCAAAGTCCGTCAACTGCACATACGGTTCACGTCCACACTGTCGCGGCATGCTACCAGTGTTAAAGACTGCGATGGAGCTCCATATGCCACGGCATACTGGCTGACACTGACGGCGGCAGTGCACAAATGCTGCGCAGCTAGCGCCATTCGACGGCCAACACCGCGGTTCCTGGTGTGTCCGCTGTGCCCTGCGTGTGATCATTGCTTGTACAGCCCTCTCGCAGTGTCCGGAGCAAGTATGGTGGGTCTGACACACCGGTGTCAATGTGTTCTTTTTTCCATTTCCAGGAGTGTAGATAAATGAAGCCCTGGTGATGGATGTGGTTCAGTTGTGTCAGCCTGTGGTGGTAATGGATGACATAGGGGACACTCCTTTGTATGTGGTTCTTAGGGATGGTGGGAGGACCAGGGGTGTGTGGGCTAGTGGTACATATTGGGCACTAGCCCTGCACCCACATACCACCAGCTTTCAGTTTACTGAAACTGTATGACCTGTGTTTAAAGGTGATTTAACACATTATTAAGCTTAATACTTCAGATCATCAATATAATTGCTTGCAGTGGTAAGAGAATTATACTGTAATTCCATTCTTGTTTCTTTACTGTATCATTTGTATAGAGCATAACAACTTTAACCAAATATTTTTGGTCACTTCGGATATTTATTTTTCTTTTAAATGTTTCAATGTTTCAGTTTGTTGATATTTGTGCAACAAAAATCAGGCAAGAGGAATTTCACTATACATCATCAATGCAGCAGTTTCTCACAATATACTGATATATTGTAATGATGTATTTTGTTTTGTGCTAGTCATATACTCCCTTCAGGTGTGGAGTGGCATGCTTCATCAGGTCATCATGAGAAGCGTTTGCTCCAAAATATGTATTGGAAAAAACCTAAGAACCAAAATAATGACAGCCGATGGTGTGTGTGTGTGTGTGTGTGTGTGTGTGTGTGTGTGTGTGTAGAAGGAGGGGGGTGGAGGTGGGTGGGGGGTGGGGGAGATGTGACAAGTGTGAGTGCAAGCATGTTGCACCAAATGAAACCCTTGTAGGCTTATTAAAATTTCTTTTAATCTTTTTTGGGAAATTACACTCTTTATTATGAGTGTAGATGTACCTGGTAGATGTCATGGTTCAATAGATGTAGCACTGCTAACACCTGTCCACATTCACGCTATATGTGTGAACTGTAACATGATGATATTGCGGCAAGATGAAAGCACCGGTAGCTTGCAACAGTATCTGGGCCTTTACTTCCAGACACTGTTACGTAGCAGGACCATATACAGTTTGTGCATTAAATCAATTTTGTTACTAAATATAACTTTGTTCATCTGTGGGAACCTATATCTACCTCCTTACCTGGGATAGTCTCTTCCCTTACAAACTTTCATTTAATATGTTCGCTGACAGTGAGTTCAAATCTAAAGCAGAAAATTGTTGAGGAGGAAGGCTGATCAAGGTCAAATAGATACAGATACTCATAATTGTAAGGGTGTGCATATAATCTAGAACTCTGTGACTGCAGTGTAGATACCATTACGCATTTTTTACATGACTCTATAATGGTGTTTAACATAATTAGGCAGTATAAATAGATGAAATTAAATGGTCTGAACAATAAAATCAATAACAATAACACCATCCTGTTCTTTTCTTCATTACTAAACAAGTCACAAACTACATTCTCAGTATTTACCCACACCATTCTCAAAATTTTTCAACAAAGTGTTCTTAAGAGCAAATTTAGAGACTTTATTCAAGGAAAAGAAGCTGCATGAGTACCATGAGGTGCTTTTGTGTGACCAACTAGCAAATTGGGACTATGCACTTTTCAAGAGTAACCCAGAAACGTACATAGTAGACATAGGAAGGAACATCTGGTAACTGCACCTGTTCTAGATCAAATTCGAATATCTCACCAATGTGTTGCAGAAAACTGGATGTTTGTCTGCTGAGACAAAAAAAGCATTACAAAACTGTAGCAAAAAGATGATAGTGATGTACAGGCATCTGCAGAATTCAAATTTCTCATGCTGTTCATTACAGGTTGACTGCATAGCAAAGATCTTTAGAAAATGGAATATCATTGTAATCACACTCACAAGATACAGGAACACTCAAAGTCTACCAATAATATTTGCAATCAGCTGCAAAAGCAGAAAGTTATAAAATACTGTGTAATTGAGGAGATGTACATGAAGGTACTACTAATGCAACTGTAAAAAAACAGCTAGAAGGACACAAGAGTGTCTGTGAAAGAGAAGAAACTGACAGATCACCTTTTGTAGAACATGCTTTGCAGATATGAGACCACTGGATTCAGTCTGATAAGACTTTGGTACTGACAACCACTAATGAATATTATGAAAGGCTATACAGAAAGGTCACACAGAGAATTAATGATTTAAGATGGCCGCCGAGTGAGATCACAGGTATTTTCTTCGTCCGCTAAAATAACTTATTTAAGAGGAAATAGTGCCAAGTTTAAATATTCTTTGTTTTTATTACTTGCTGTAGTGTCCGTTCTTGTCACACAACTGAATATTAGCGTCCAAGCAGAGCTTGTTCTTGAAAAAACTTGTTCTTTAGCTGAGGTCCCGATAATCGCGACATAACCCGTAATTTTGCGTGACATAAACACAACAAATTCTATTCAAGTTTTCTTGATAGTGCAAAAATCGTTTAAAAAAGACAGCTACTAGTTTCATCAGTGTCTATTGTGGCAATAAAAGTGTAATTAAACATTTCTAAATCGTATTTAACTAACACATTTCGTATTGTTTACTAGTTAGATAGACGCGATCTAGGTCTAAATTTTCCGAGTTATAAACGTTTAAAAACCTGACCAAACACGCCTGATAACTTAAATTCTCTAAAAGCAAAGTAATTACAAATTCATTCTTCTGTTTTTGCATCTCTAAATTAGTAGAAAAACAACAACCACCGCACATAAGATCTTTGTGTCGTTTTTTTTGCTTGCAGACATACAATCTCGCGACCTTGACAAATTTAAAACATTCTTTAAACTTAACTATTCTTTCGAAACTGACCATGAGTGAGAAATGTGGGAGCTGTTATAGGGTAGTGAGTAGAGGGATTTGTTGCCAATCTTGTAGGAAATATTTTCACTGGGGGGGATGCAGTGGGGAGAATGTTGGGAGAACAGGAGAGGCTCTCTCCTGGAACTGCAGAGTATGCAGTAGGAACATTTTGATTGGGGGAGCAGGAAAGGAAAATCTGTGCCCTTCAGGCACAGTTGGAGGAAGCAAGGAAGGAACTGATAAGGATCAAGGGAAATAGGGGGGAGGAGGGTGGTTGGGAACTGGCAGCTGGTAGGAGGATAGGAAGAAAGAGAACGCGATCTGATAGTTTTATCATCAACACCAAAAACAGGTATCTGCCACTGCCAGAGTTAAGTGGAGAAGAGCCTCAGGTAGAACGAGGAGCAGGAAATGTGCAGCACACTTCAACCGAGGCCAAGAAGCCTAGGAATGTACAAAGTGTTAGGAAGAAGAAAGTGCTGCTGCTAGGTAGTAGCCATGGGCGAGGTGTAGGCCCTCAGTTACAGGAAAGTTTAGGGGCAGCGTACCAGGCCACCAGTATCTTCAAACCAAATGCAGGGCTAAGTCATGTGATAGAGGACCTAGGGTCTTTGTGTAAGGATTTTACAAAAGAGGACCATGTAGTGATAGTGGGTGGGGCGGGAAACAGTTTGGACAGGGATGGGGCATATGAAATAGGTGGTGACCTGGACAAGATAGCTTCCCTGACTCATGGCACCAATGTACACTTTGTTGAGCTGTTCCGGCGTCATGATCAGCCACGCCTTGATGGAGCTGTGAGGCGAATCAATGTGGGGCTGGGGATGGCTCTGAGGATGGCCGACTTTGCTCATGTTTCTCTGGTGCCCGTCGGGACTATCAACAGATGGGGTTTCACTAGGCATGGCCTACACCTAAACAGGACTGGGAAGGGAAGATTGGTACAGCTGATTCATGAAAGTATAGGGGGTGGATCTCGGGCCACACATGGTCAAATACTTGTTGTCATAGGTAGGAAAAGTAGGTCTTTTTTAGGATAAATCCAGACAACAGGTTCCCCTGCCTAAAGAGTATCTCTAGCAGTTCAAAAAATACTGAAACAATCACTCACAAGACAGATTATAACACTTCAAAAATCACACATACCAGATGTCACAAAGAAAAACAAACCATCGGAAAGAGTAACATGGGGCATTTCACAGACTTAACAATCCTCCATCAAAACATGCAATCAATAAAAAATAAAATACAAGCATTAGAAGTTGAGCTCCAATCTTTGAACTGCACAGTAGTTTGTATTACTGAGCACTGGTGTAGAGACACAGAAATCCAACATGTAGTATTATCATTGTATGAAAGGGCAAACTCTTACTGCAGAACTACTTCAAGGGGTGGAGGATCATGCATTTATATCAGAAAAGGAACACAGTTCAAATCTAGACATGACCTCAGTACAGTAAGTGAAGACAAACACATTGAAATATCAGCTATTGAATTATCAGGGCTCGATATCACCAAGAAATTAATCATTTTGTGTGTGTATAGATCTCCCAGTGGTAGTGTGGACACTTTTTTCAATAAATTAACAGAAGTTCTAGATAAAGTCTCAAGTACAAAGGTCAACATAATTCTGTGTGGGGACATAAACATCAACACTAATATCATAAATGAATCCAGCAGCACCTTCATAAATATCCTTCAAAGTTTTGGCATGTCCCTATTGGTCAATAGTGCAACAAGGGTTACTACAATGACTGCATCAGTAATTGACCATGTGGCCACAAATATAGACAGGGAAAAATGTGATGTAGCTGTAAAAGATCTCGGACTATCAGACCATCTCTGTCAAATAACAACAGTAAAATCAGGCATCGAATCATTCCCTAAACTACAAGCCTATAAACGACATTTATCAGAAATCAAAATAAAAGATTTTTCAAAAGAACTAGAAAAACAAAGCTGGGATAAAGTGTATAAGGAAACCAATGTGAATATGAAATTCTCCAAATTCTCCACATTGTTTAAATTGAACTTTGAAACAGCATTTCCAAAAGTATGCATGACTGTATCAACATCTCACAAAAACAGATGGATAACAGCAGGTATTAAGAAGTCCTCCCAAACACTTAAACACCTCAGTTCCATGAAAAAGATTCACAATGATCCAGAATTCTTAAATTTCTATCATAGATACAAAAAGATTTATAGGAAGGTGCTGATTGCTGCAAAAAAGTCATTTAATGACAAAATAATATATAATGCAGAGAATAAAAGCAAAGCAGTCTGGGATGTTATAAAAAAGGAAACGGGGAGAGGCAAACAAACGCAGAATAACATACTGCTAAGGGAGGGGGATAAGGTAATAAATGATCCACAACACTTAGCAAACTATGTAAACGAGCATTTTTCAAGTATTGCAGAGAAGTTACAGCAAAAATTCCCCAAAACAAATATAACACCTGCAAAAATTGTTGCACTAGATACAATGATGTTACTTCCAACCACAGAGAATGAAGTCAATAAAACTGTTCAAAAGCTAAAAAATAAAAAGTCAGAAGGCTTAGATGATGTACCAATGTGTGTACTGAAACAATGCATAGGGATTATACAAGGCCCATTAACAAATATAATAAATGAATCCTTCACATCAGGGACATTTCCAGAGCAGCTAAAACAGGCAAGAGTTGTACCTTTGCTTAAGAAAGGTAATGCAGAAGACATAGAAAATTACCGGCCCATTTCCCTGCTGTCAGCATTCTCAAAAATAATAGAAGCAATTATGAAAGACAGATTAATGAATTATCTGAATAAATACAATCTTTTAAGCAAATCACAGTTTGGTTTTCGAAGTGGCAAAAATACGGAGTCAGCCATAGTAGAATTCACAAAAGTTGTACTTAATGCTCTTGATAAAGATGAGTGTGTCACAGGCATATTTTTGGATCTTTCTAAGGCTTTTGATACAGTCGACCACAAGATTCTATTAAATAAATTAGAAGCATTAGGAATAAGAGGGGTAGCTAATGACTGGTTTCGATCATACCTAACAGATAGGGTACAAAGAGTAGAGATAATACATACTTCAAATAGATCTAAACATTTAGTAAAATACTTATCAGAACCAAAACATATTAATATAGGGGTTCCACAAGGTAGCATATTAGGACCAATACTATTCCTGATATACATCAATGACTTTCCCAGTAGTGTTACTCATGGTGAGAAAATTCTCTTCGCTGATGACAGCAATATTATAGTCACTGAGAGAACAAGAGAACTCCTTACCGAGAAAGCAAATGAAACTCTCAAGGAAGTTTACGATTGGTCAATAAGCAACAAATTGACATTAAACATAAAGAAAACTAATGCCATGAACTTCAGTTTGAAGAGGAAAAATGACAATGTTACATTAAATGTAGATGGCACCTCTATAGACTGTGTAACAAATGCAAAATTTCTAGGAATGAATATTGACTCTCAGCTGAAGTGGTGCGAACACACAAAGGTACTTGCAAACAGAATGTCATCAGCATGTTATGCCCTTAGAATTCTATCATCTGTGTGTAACATGCAGTGTCTTTTAGTTACATATTATTCATATGTACACTCAATTCTTAGCTATGGCATTCTTTTTTGGGGAACAAATCCAAAAAATATGAACACAATTTTCAAACTCCAGAAAAGAGCCATAAGAATAATAACCAGAAATAGTAGTCGAGCTCATTGTAAAGATCTGTTCAAAACACTGGGAATTTTAACTGCTCCATGTGAACACATTTACCAGTCAGTTATACACATCAAAAGTAACATTGGCAATTACTGCACAAACAGCTCTGTCCATGACCATGCAACAAGAGATAGACTCAACTTACATTTACCAAGAAAAAATAAACATAAAACTCAAAACAGCATTTTCTACCAAGGAATAAAACTGTACAATAAATTACCAAAAGAGATTAAAGAAATTTCAAAAATACACTTATTTAAGAAGGCAGCTAAAAAGTACCTGTTATGCATTACATTTTATACATTGAAGGATTACTTAGATAAAGCAGAGTAGGGGTTTGACAAAAAAATGTTATACAAACAAATAATAATAATGATTATAAAACATCCAATATTCCACATAACACCTTCACTTTATTATTTTTCTTCTTTTTTCCTTTCTAGAGACACTCTCCCCTCAAGCTATGCATAGCACAATACTAACACCTCTTCCTCTTTCTGAGCTCAACATCTCACTCATTATGAAGGGATGCTGACTCAGTTTTTCAGGATAGCAAATGGGAACTTGCAGTACAGAAAATGGCCCAAGGATCACCTGTGTGTGTGTGTGTGTGTGAGTGTGTGTGTGTATGTAGTGAGTGAAGTGTTATGAAACAATGTGTGTATAGTGTGTGCAGTGACTGATAGTGAAATATGAGTGAATAGTGTGGCATTACATTATTTAATGAGTTAATTGTAAATAAATTATTGTATACCAGGAGTAAAATCTAATGATTGTCTCTAACTAGAAGTCTGTAAATATATGTGTATACGAATTAGCTTATTGTAAATTGATCTAAGCTTGTAAATACTTTGACATGTCCTATATCCTTGTAAAAAGAGATCTACGGATGAATAAAACTACTACTACTACTACTACTACTACTACTACTACTACTAACCCTCCTAACAACAATATGACCCCATGAAAACATTGGAAATATATATCCATTGTTTAAAAAACTATTATTTTAAAAAAATAAGTTTCTCCTTCTGATTCAACATATTTAATAACGTTTTGTTCATTCTATATTCCCAACACATTAAAATTTACTCATGGTTTTTGCATTGAGTATCCATGGGGTCAGTAAGACCCCAATTTAAATTTTTTTTGTTTGTTCCTTGGATGTTATATTTTCGAAAATAGAATCATTACTGTTACATTGAACAAGTGTAAAGTATCTTTTAAGTTAATTCGTTAAAACACTGTCAATATATCAGTGTAAATTACTGGTGTTCTATATGACCTCAGTAGTACTCAATGACACAAAAAAATCCTTTTAGTAGGAGGATTAAATACCTGTTACTGATTTGGAAATGCTTTTAATTGACTGGAATAGTGAATAAACCATCCATAAGACCAGAGGACACTGCTATACTAAAGAAACACAAGAAAGAATACTATTTTTGTGAGTGTTAGGGTGTAGAAGAGTCAGGAGGCTTGTGCATTTGTAAACTAGGAAAATTAATGGACACAAATGTGTATTGTGTGGAACAGTACTGTAAAAATTATTTTATCAATCTCAAACTCTCGTGAAACAATCTGTCACATAGTTATCAATGGTTTTATTCATTTTTCAACTCAAAATCAATAAAAAATGTCTCAATGTCCTAAACAGTTATTTAAATTGTTGTCAGCTGCCATGTAGGACTTTTTCATATCAATTCATACTGAGTGCAGGGGGACTGGTTATCACGTGCTAATGTGCTACAGCACACTGTAAATATCACTTAATAATAATGCCCTTTCTCTTTGAATGTGAGCTGGAAACCACAGTAAAATTAGATTATTTCTCTTTGAATGCATGCTGGTATGCAAATAAATGGACAAAAACATGTTTTGTAGCAACTAGCATGGTAACTAGAAACCATGTCAAATGTTGTGCAATGATCAACTCAGGGAAGGGGTGGGTGTTGTCTGTTTTTGACTGCAGCTGCTCTGATGTGAGATCATCCCTTCTGGCATGATGAGTGCTACATTGCTCATAGCAACAGGTCATTATTTATGTTTGAAATAGTACACAGTGCATTGTGCATGCATAGAGTTTACTCCTGAGATGCCTTCTTTGCATTAGTTAGGTCTAATAAGTCATGTTCATCATGTTGATGACAAACCATAGCTGAACCCTGATATCAAGCAAGTATTTCTAGAATTGGGATGCTTGGATCTCTAGTCACATGACAGTTTCTTAGGTTCTTATTTCTAATTCATATTTGAAGCAACGGGTCCATCCATCAACATGGTTTTAAAGATTCATTTGAAGCTTTTTGTCATGAAGCAGATGTATGTGCGGGACATTATGTTGTAACATAAATGTAACAATATTTCAGCACCAGTAAAACAACATATCACAGTGCTATAAAATACCTGTGTGTTGTATCTACTTCACTGCAGGTCCATGCTGAAATTTCTCTAAGTTTTTAGTTGTTTGGTTTGATTGCACAAATGTTATCAACGGACTGATTACGAAAACATTGGAAATAAACATCAAGTGTGATGTGTTAGCTTCCACTCGCATAGTGTTGAAGTGCCAAACAACTGACTGGGGGATCCTGGGTTTGATTGCTGGTCAGTGTTAGGACTTTGATCTGTCAATAATAACTTCCTTCACATCTGACAATTTGTGTTATTGTGAAAATGTTGAGTTGTGCCATGGTTCAGAGTCAATGTTAAACTATAGGTCACTAGTTGGGTAAGGCAGTTTACAGGAGAGAGGAAGGCAATGGTGTATCACTTGTAAGAGAAACATGTCTAGTAAAGCAGCATGGGGTTCATATCAACCTCTGAGTCCATAACAGCTTTACATTTTAAAGTAGTTCTACTCTATAGATACAGGACACTGGGAAAACCAGACTGATGTCAAAGACTATAATTTTCTTACTACTACAAGAAATTACATAAATCATAATGAAATATGATACAAAGTTTTCTTTACCCTAAAACATACTGAGATGGCTTGATTTTGTAGCAACAAAAAATGTTGGATGAAATAAGAGTTTACAGTGCCTGGAATCCTTTCAGCCACAATTTCTTTACAATATTGGGAACTCAAATGTATCTGCTGTCTGTCATTTGGTTAAGTGTAGAGGAGGCCATAATTTTAGGACTGAAAATTTCTAAACATCTCGATTTTTGTTTTCTATACGTACGACCTTCCAGTAACTTGCTGCAAAATGCGTCCAATTTCAAGCAAATGGCCAACTACTGCTGAATGTTTTGGTCGTTGGAGCCAAAAAGTTGCAAAATAATCATTAAATCTCACTCTAAAATTCCTGCTACAGTAACTTAGGTATGATGATTGCATTTGATCATGTATAAATGCATTTTTTCTGTGCCATTTGACTTGTTTAATATCAGGAGCGATAAGTCTTTTTGTGTGTGTGTGGTGGTCTTCAGTCCTGAGACTGGTTTGATGCAGCTCTCCATGCTGCTCTATCCTGCGCAAGCTTCTTCATCTCCTGGTACCTACCGCAACCTACATCCTTCTGAATCTGCTTAGTGTATTCATCTCTTGGTCTCCCTCTATGATTTTTACCCTCCACGCTACCCTCCAATACTAAATTGGTGATCCCTTGATGCCTCAGAACATGTCCTACCAACCGATCCCTTCTTCTGGTCACGTTGTGCCACAAGCTTCTCTCCTCCCCAATCCTATTCAATACTTCCTCATTAGTTATGTGATCTACCCATCTAATCTTCAGCATTCTTCTGTAACACCACATTTTGAAAGCTTCTATTCTCTTCTTGTCCAACCTATTTATCGTCCAAGTTTCACTTCCATACATGGCTACACTCCATACAAATACTTTCAGAAATGACTTCCTGACACTTAAATTTATACTCGATGTTAACAAATTTCTCTTCTTCAGAAACACTTTCCTTGCCATTGCCAGTCTACATTTTATATCCTCTCTACTTCGACCATCATCAGTTATTTTGCTCCCCAAATAGGAAAACTCCTTTACTACTTTAAGTGTCTCGTTTCCTAATCTAATTCCCTCAGCATCACCTGACTTAATTCGACTACATTCCATTATCCTCGTTTTGCTTTTGTTGATGTTCATCTTATATCCTCCTTTCAAGACACTGTCCATTCCATTCAACTGCTCTTCCAAGTCCTTTGCTGTCTCTGACAGAATTACAATGTCATCAGCGAATCTCAAAGTTTTTATTTCTTATCCCTGGATTTTAATACCTACTCTGAATTTTTCTTTTGTTTCCTTTACTGCTCGCTCAATATACAGATTGAATAACATCGGGGAGAGGCTACAACCCAGTCTTACTCCCTTCCCAACCACTGCTTCCCTTTCATGTCTCTCGACTCTTATAACTGCCATCTGGTTTCTGTACAAACTGTAAATAGCCTTTCGCTCCCTGTATTTTACCCCTGCCACCTTCAGAATTTGAAAGAGAGTATTCCAGTCAACATTGTCAAAAGCTTTCTCTAAGTCTACAAATGCTAGAAACGTAAGTTTGCCTTTCCTTAATCTTTCTTCTAAGATAAGTCATAAGGTCAGTATTCCCTCACGTGTTCCAGTATTTCTATGGAATCCAAACTGATCTTCCCCGAGGTCGGCTTCTACTAGTTTTTTCATTCGCCTGCAAAGAATTCGTGTTAGTATTTTGCAGCTGTGGCTTATTAAACTAATTGTTCGGTAATTTTCACATCTGTCAACACCTGCTTCCTTTGGGATTGGAATTATTATATTCTTCTTGAAATCTGAGGGTATTTCACCCATTTCATACATCTTGCTCACCAGATGGTAGAGTTTTGTCAGCACTGGCTCTCCCTAGGCCGTCAGTAGTTCCAATGGAAGGTTGTCTACTCTGGGGGCCTTGTTTCGACTCAGGTCCTTCAGTGCTCTGTCAAACTCTTCACGCAGTATCGCATCTTCCATTTCATCCTCATCTACATCCTCTTCCATTTCCATAATATTGTCCTCAAGAACATCGCCCTTGTATAGACCCTCTATATACTCCTTCCACCTTTCTGTTTTCCTTTCTTTGCTTAGAACTGGGTTTCCATTTGAGCTCTTGATGTTCATACAAGTGGTTCTCTTATCTCCAGAGGTCTCTTTAATTTTCCTGTAGGCAGTATCTATCTTACCCCTAGTGAGATAAGCCTCTATATCCTTACATTTGTCCTTGAGCCATGCCTGCTTAGCCATTTTGCACTTCCTGTCAATCTCATTTTTGAGACGTTTGTATTCCTTTTTGCCTGCTTCATTTACTGCATTCTTATATTTTCTCCTTTCATCAATCAAATTCAGTATTTCTTCTGTTACCCAAGGATTTCTACTAACCCTCGTCTTTTTACCTACTTGATCCTCTGCTGCCTTCACTACTTCATCCCTCAAAGCTACCCATTCTTCTTCTACTGTATTTCTTTCCACCATTCCCATCAATTGTTCCCTTATCCTCTCCCTGAAACTCTGTACAACCTCTGGTTTAGTTAGTTTACCCCAGGTCCCATCTCCTTAAATTCCTAACTTTTTGCGGTTTCTTTAGTTTTAATCTACAGGCCATAACCAATAGATTGTGGTCAGAGTCCACATCTGCCCCTGGAAATGTCTTACAATTTGAAACCTGGTTCCTAAATCTCTGTCTCACCATTATATAATCTATCTGATACCTTTTGGTATCTCCAGGGTTCTTCCATGTATACAACCTTCTTTCATGATTCTTAAACCAAGTGTTAGCTATGATTAAGTTGTGCTCTGTGCAAAATTCTACTAGGCGGCTTCCTCTTTCATTTCTTAGCCCCAATCCATAGTCACCTACTACGTTTCCTTCTCTCCCTTTTCCTACACTCGAATTCCAGTCACCCGTGACTATTAAATTTTCGTCTCCCTTCATTATCTGAATAATTTCTTTTATTTCATCATACATTTCTTCAATTTCTTCGTCATCTGCAGAGCTAGTTATAAAGTTGTACTACTGTAGTAGGTGTGGACTTTGAATCTATCTTGGCCACAATAATGAGTTCACTATCCTGTTTGTAGTAGCTTACCCGCATTCCTATTTTCCTATTCATTATTAAACCTACTCCTGCATTACCCCTATTTGATTTTGTATTTATAACCCTGTAGTCACCTGACCAAAAGTCTTGTTCCTCCTGCCACCAAACTTCACTAATTCCCACTATATCTAACCTTAACTTATCCATTTCTCTTTTTAAATTTTCTAACCTACCTACCCGATTAAGGGATCTGACATTCCACGCTCCGATCCGTAGAATGCCAGTTTTCTTTCTCCTGATAACAACATCCTGCTGAGTAGTCCCCTCCCGGAGATCCGAATGGGGGACTATTTTACCTCTGGAATATTTTACCCAAGAGGACACCATCATCATTTAATCATACAGTAAAGCTGCATGCCATCGGGAAAAATTACGGCCGTAGTTTCCCCTTGCTTTCAGCCGTTCTCATTACCAACACAGCAATGCCGTTTTGATTATTGTTACAAGGCCAGATCAGTCAATCATCCAGAGTGTTGCCCCTGCAACTACTGAAAAGGCTGCTACCCCTCTTCAGGAACCACACGTTTGTCTGGCCTCTCAACAGATACCCCTCCGTTGTGGTTGTACCTACAGTACGGCTATCTGTATCGCTGAGGCACGCAAGCCTCCCCACCAACGGCAGGGTCCATGGTTCATGGGGAGGGAAGTCTTTTTGTATAAAAACTAATATTCCTGTTGCATTTTTTGAAACTATTTACAGTTTTATGTGAGAGGTTGCCAACAAATTCCAGACAATGGTACACTTTCTTATTAAGAATTATTAGTACGTGATGTAGTAGGCATAGTGTCATTCTGTTTTACATTTTTGTATAAAGGGAATCTATGTTGTTTGAGGTGTGACCATTCTCATTGAAGATAACTGGAATTTGACATTTTTAAGTATCATTCATCTTAGACAAGCAATTTTGTGTTAATGCCTATGGGATAGGGAGTTACATATAGTAGTGTTTTTTATGGTGGCTCTTCTGTACAGATCATATCGACTATTTATCTCTAAAGCCAACCTTGTGATCAAGGAAGTTCATAGTCAGCCTGTGTTCAAGCTCTATTGTAAATTTTAATTTTTTTATACTGGGAACTGAACAGCTTCCACATATTATTAAAGTGTTATTCTGTTCAATGTACAAACATTACTATACAAACTAAGTATGTATGGTTACATGCAGTGTTTCTAATCACAGAACAGTCAGCTACAAAGTTCATTTTGTAGGTTACCGGTGGCAAGGTTTGCTAACAGGGTGGATATGCTGCTGTCTATGACTAGACCAATAGTTTGAACAATTGGTCTACCATTAAATTTAAAAATCTGTGATTAAGTACTAATCCTGTAAAACAGAGTAATCCCGTAATTTCAGGACCAGAAATAATTTTATACTTGTAGAGTTTGCCCTTTACAATTTTCTAAGGTAACTTTGATAGATACATTAGAAAATAGATTCACTATGCCTAGAGATGCTAGTTTATGGTTGTTTGTTATCTGTGCAGGTTCTATTGTTTTGGATAACTAAAAACTTTTGTTGACTGACCTTTTGCTCACAAATAGAAAAAGAAAAACATTTGAGTATTTTTTCAGTTTCTTTGTACTCTGTATTTAGGCTGTTTCATGAATTTATATTTGGCACAAATGGTGTGTTAGTGTTTAGAATTCTAAGTTGGGACAAGAGCACACGTGCATGTGAGTTTATCATTGCTTGGTATCTTGTTTCTTATAAACTCAAAAGACAATTACAGTTTTTCAGTGTGCTGTCTTGATTCTGTATGTTGTTGTCAACTGACCAGATTTATCTTCTGCCAAATGGAGAGTGGTAGCTGTGACATCAGTGATAGTTGGGCAACAGTGTGTTTTGATACTGTGGGAATGCATTATGTTTTGGACAATTACTGAGAAGGTTCTTTACGTTTTTAGTGAATTTTATGTTTGTGCTAAATTTTTTGTTAAAGCCCTATGTACATGTATCCATTATGATTTTTATACACTGATAAGTAAACACATTTTTAACACCATCTTCTGTGTGATTGAATGTAACCTTGTGGCAATGCTGGCATGTGGCACAGTGAGAAAATTACAGTAGTGTAGCAGAGACAAATGATGTAGTCCAGTGTCTCAGAACCTCCATCTCTGAAATAGCAATTCTGGTCAGTTTTACATGTGCTACTGTTATGAGCATCTAAGGCAAGTGGCTGAAGGATGAGAAAACCATGAGTAGATGAAAAGTTGTAAGACATCCTCACTTCAGGAAATCAACATAGGTGACAGTCTGTGGCAGATCTGATAAAATAAATTGCTGGTGCAGGTACAAGTGTTTCAGAGCACACTAGTCAGTGCACATTGTTGAACATGGGAGTCCCCTATGTATGTTCCCATGTTTCTCAAAAAACACTGTCAATAATGCTTACAGTGAGCACAAGTATCATCAATACTGAATAATAGATCCATGGAAAAAAGACACCTGGTCTGACGAATCATATTTCTTGTTGTATCAGGTTGATGATCAGATCCAGACACATCATCATCCAGGCAAACAGCTGCTTGAAAAGAGCACCTTACCATAGACAGTGGCCATAAGGGTGACGAGGAGCAGTATGGAGGACATTCACCAGGACTTTCTTGGATTCTGTGATAGTAATCAAAGGCCCCATGAACAACTGTGAACTACATGAAAATTACTGTGGACCACCTGCATTCCTTCATGCTCAACGTTTTCTATGACAGTACTGCAGAATAACCATCCATGTGTTGAAGCCAGACTCATGCTACAGTGGTCTGAGGAATATGATAGTGAACCTATGATGGTTTACTCAGCAAATATGCCTAATGTGAACCCCAGTGGGGACTGGTCTTCATGTGCTAATTCACTACTACATACTATAAATATTGCACTAAGTTGTGCCATTTCTCTTTGAAAGCATGATAGTATGAATTAAAATGGATGAAAACATGTTTTTTGTAGCCCTCTCTATGTGATGCCCTGAAACCAATGTCTAGTGCGGAAATGATTATGGATCAGAGACACAGCTGTCTGTTTTCGACTGCACATTCTCTGATGTGAGATCATCCCATCCAGCACTACTAGTGCCCCATTGCTGACAGCAACAGGTCATTATTATATTTGAATATGTGTGTAGCATACTGTGCAAGCATTGAATATGAGCCAGTTTTGAGGAAATGTTGGTGTAAAGGGGCAGTGGCCGAGTGGTCTAGCCCACAGATAGGGAATTCGTTGACTTGGTGCAATTCCTGCTGTTTTGTTCATGGCAAAGTTAAACCATTGATTATATATGTAAAATTAATGTATTCAATTTACTTACAATTTTTAACTTTGTAAATCAAGATTTCATAGGCTAATTGCTTAAAAAAGAAGTGAGTATACAATGAATTTTACTATGAAAGTGTTTTCTGTAGACAACCTGCTAACGAGGTCCTCAGATCTTTGAAGGAGAAAATGGGATTCACAGAGTTAGGTAGATAAACTGCAGATGCAAATCTAACAACAGAGGGGTGTGGGATGAAGCTTACTGATTTGGCTTACATAACACTGAAAAATTTTGAACTACTTGCAAAATATTTTAATTAGCTTGTTAATACATAGGTACATGCAGGTGTTCTTAAAGACCGAGAAGAATACTTCACATTAAAGCAATGTCTGACAATTGCTCGACATGAGCTGAGTCATCTTCTCAGTACCTTTAACTGAGAATTATAGCAGTTGTTAGGTAAGATGCCATGCCATTTCCACCTGGCACCTCAGTTGGACCAGCGTTCGTGCTGGATTTGCAGACCGCGTGAGACGACGCTTCATCCAGTCCCAAACATGCTCAATGGGGGACAGATCCAGAGATCTTGCTGGCCAGGGTAGTTGACTTACACCTTCTAGACCACGTTGGGCGGCACGAGATACATGCGGACGTGCATTGTCCTGTTGGAACAGCAAGTTCCATTATCGGTCTAGGAATGGTAGAATGATGGGTTTGATGACGGTTTGGATGTACCATGCACTATTCAGTGTCCCCTCAACGATCACCAGAGGTGTACGGCCAGTGTAGGAGATCGCTCCCTACGCCATGATGCCGGGTGTTGGCCCTGTGTGCCTCGGTCGTATGCAGTCCTGATTGTGGGGCTCACCTGCACGGCACCAAACATGCATATGACCATCATTGGCACCAAGGCAGAAGCGACTCTCATTGCTGAAGACAACACGTCTCCATTCGTCCCTCCATTCACACCTGTCGCGACACCACTGGAGGCGGGCTGCATGATGTTGGGGCGTGAGCAGAAGACGGCCTAACGGTGTGCGGGACCGTAGCCCAGCTTCATGGAGACGGTTGCGAATGGTCCTCACCGATACCCCAGGAGCAACAGTGTCCCTAATTTGCTGGGAAGTGGTGGTGTGGTCCCCTATGGCACTGCATAGGATCCTACGGTCTTGGCGTGCATCCGTGCGTCGCTGCTGGCTGGTCCCAGGTCGACGGGCACGTGCACCTTCCGCCAACCACTGGCGACAACATCGATGTACTATGGAGACCTCACGCCCCACGTGTTGAGCAATTCGGCGGTACGTCCACCCAGCCTCCCGCATGCCCACTATACGCCTTCGCTCAAAGTCCGTCAACTGCACATATGGTTCACGTCCATGCTGTCGCGGCATGCTACCAGTGTTAAAGACTGCGATGGAGCTCCATATGCCACGGCAAACTGGCTGACACTGACGGCGGCGGTGCACAAATGCTGCGCAGCTAGCGCCATTTGACGGCCAACACCGCAGTTCCTGGTGTGTCCGCTGTGCCGTGCGTGTGATCATTGCTTGTACAGCCCTCTCGCAGTGTCCGGAGCAAGTATGGTGGGTCTGACACACCGGTGTCAATGTGTTCTTTTTTCCATTTCCAGGAGTGTAGTATGATGAACCCAGTACAACTGCTGGGATGTATTTTTTGATGAACAAATTATGTACATACTCATTAAGTGAACTAATAGCTACATTCAAAGTATGCAGGGAAACTTTTCTAGGGAGAGCTATGTACAACAAACTAATAAACGAGTAATTAAGGCTTTACCTGAATTACTGTACTATGCTGGTGTAAAGCGTGTCCATCAACTAAGTCTACAAGATTTGTGGAACAGATATTTTATCTCACCAGGTGCATAAACAGATTTTGTTTCTCCTTTGGTGTCTCAGATTTGACAATAAAGAAACAAGATGTGTGAGAGAGAAAACAAATGACATGATGGTAATAGGACAGATTTTCTACCTACTTATTGAAAACACTGACAAGGCTTATACAGTTTCTGAACATGTCAAGCTGACAAAACACTAGAAACATTGCATGGAAGATACAGATTCTCATGTCAAGTAAGCAAAATAAATATGGAATAAAGATTTTTGCAGCAGTGGATGCTAGAAAATGTCACACATTCAGAGTGGAGATATTTGGTGGACAACAGCCTGAAGGCTTATATAAACAGAGCAACAGGCCAGCTGAACTTGTTGAGAGACTTCTTATGAATACACCTATCATGAATACAGGCTGCAACATACTTTGTGACAGTTATTTTGCAAGTTACAAGCTCATGGAATAGAAGACCATCATTGGTGGTGTGTATTTACTAACACTATTTATTTACTAACACTAAAATTCCACAAGAAAAGTCAAATAGACTGGCGTTACTTGTGTCTATGATGCATCAAGGTGGAAATATTCATGAATATGCAAGAATGAGAAAAAAAAGAAAAGAAAAATAAATTATCATGTTCTGTAATCTTATTAAGAGTGGAGATCAAGTGGTAGATGGAATGAGGGCAACATACAATATAGTTAGAAACACAAGAAGATGGCTAATGGTTGTATCTAACAGCATCAAGAACATAGCTTCAGTAAATGCCTTTATTATTTCCAAGACAAATATGAAAGAATAAGAGAAGAAAATAATTACTGAGGCAGCTATCTTTTATGCTTGTACAAGATCAGCAAAGGGCAATGTCAAAAGCATTGCCAAAAAAGGAAACTGATAGAAATGGAGAGTTTTATGGTATGAAAAGTTTTGAAGTGGAATCCACTGCGATCTCACGAGAATGGTGTGTAGACTGCAAACACAAAAACAGAAAAATCAGATCTGTCTGTAAAAACTGCAAGGATTTTATTTGCCTTGAACATTCTTTTAATATGAGCCAAGACTGTATCAACAAGATATTCCACTGAATATGTGCTTGCTTTTTTTTTATAGCAGTTCATTTTTTTGTATCTCCATTTTGTGTTAATGTTTTTGACTAAAATATAAAAGATTCCTTTTAAATAAAATATTAAAGTGATTGGTAATGATATTATTTCATTTATTAACACTTCTTGTCATAATTTATCATGCAATGCAAATTAAAATGAATGGAAGCTGTATGGGTGTGTTGGGCCTGCTTTGCAAACTGATGTCAAGATTCCTGGTGCATACACCACTGGTTTAATTGTCCAGAACCAATCCATAAGGTCAAATACTTAAACACTCACAAAAATCTGGAATAAGATCTACCCAAACAACTATCGCAGAAATTGAAGAAGTTATTAAGACCTTATAAAGCTAACGGAGAAGACTGTTACAGCAGAACTTATGAAATGGTCTCTGTCAAAAAATAAAAATAAAACAGCTAAAATTAATCTTCGAGAAAACTGGAAAACAGACAAACTCCCAGGAGAATGAAAGGTGGCCTTGAAATGTACACAGTGTAAGAAAGGCAATAAACAAAATTTTAACAACTACAGATGGATTTCTTTCCAACCAGTTGCATGTAACATATTTGCAAGATTATCCTGGACAGAGGACAAACAACACTAACAGGGGGGAGTAATTTAGGTGAATATTAAATTGGTTTTAGGAAGGACAGAGCACTTTCCAAAGAATAATTTAATATGAAGTCAGTCATTTGCCCTGGATTACTGAATTCAAAAAATGTTTAATGGCTTCCAAGAGGCCATTGATTCCACTGACAGAAACCATACGTAAGATAAAATTACTTGAGTAGAAGCAAGTTGATGCCCCTTTCAAGTTCCTAGAATATTTTATCTGAGTGGACTGTAGGAGAAAAGTAAATCACTCTTTAAACATTAATGCATAGAGCATAAGAGATTTATGAACAACAGTTCACATAACAGGAAACTAGTACAGCAGTCTAGCTCACTTCTTGACAATTTGTCAGCTCTGGTTTGATTCCCTTGCTGCCATTATTTATTTAATTTTATTTCATTGCTCACATTGTTAAATGATCAATTACAAAATTTAATATGTATGTAAACAGTTCAATTTATGTACATAAAATTAATATGTTCAATTTAGTTATGATTACTACCCTTGTAAGTCAAAAGGCCATCACATTTGTACAAGCTGCCACTGCTGAACCTGATGGTACACATCTGGCTCCAGTGCTGCCTGCACATACCACCATCCTTCAATTTGCAGACATTTAGTGACGCATGCCTCCAGAAAGTTACCAAGATCTTGTTTAATCTATGCCATGCAGGATTGCTGCTTTATTGAGTTCCAAATATAGTTCAACACATTATTAAGTATAGTTTCTTGTCATGGTAAGAATATTATAGACCTTGACTGCAATCTTATTTCTCCAATGCATCATTTGTATAATGGAGAACTACTTTAAGCAAATAATTTTGATTATATAGGATGTTCATACTTGTTCATTGTTTTCAAACTTCAGTTTGTCGATGACACAAGTGCAAGGAAAATCAAACCAGAGAAACCTCACCACCAACAAGTGAAACAATTTCTTGTAATACACAAGTATTTCATAGTGGTGTAGTTTGTTTTGTACTAGTGCTCATTTAAAATAAATACTCTCTCAGCCACAAGCTTCAATAGATCAAAACACACATAAATAAATTCGAAAGACCTAAAATAAAGACAGTGAAACCATCACCAATTCATCAAAATTTCTTTTAATCATTTAGGAAACATTACACTGAATATGTAATGTGTGCAAATGTATGGCTGGCAGACATCATGGGTCAATAAATGGAGCACTGCAAACAAATGACCACATTTGGACTAGGCGTGTCAACTGTTAACATGTGATAATATTGTCTGGTATGAATGAAGTACCTGTAGCCTACATCAGTATCGGGTCCTGTACTTCTGAACACAGATACGCAGCAGAATATTTGAGCACCAAGGGGCCTGTTAACATTGTTGTGGAGAAAGTTTCTGCTCTCAGCCTTGTTATTGCAAAGGTTGCTTTTGACTTCTACTAGTCTGTGTCTTGTGTGCCATCAGCCAGCTGTGTTTAGCTCAACTATCACTTGGTGTCTCTTCTGCAGGCTACCCTTCCAACTTGCAGCTTCACTCCTTGGTCCTGAGACATGTGCTGATATCTGGCTACTCACAGATGTAGCAGTAGTATCTTATGAAAGGAGTATCAATGAGTACACATGAACCAGTCAACTCTGTCCACAAACCACATGGGTTGAAAAGGTATGTCATAACTCAAATAAAATGCAGTTCACATAAATTACTTAGGTGTAACATTTTGTGGGGATATGTAACAGAATAACCACATATAATCAATTGTCAGTAAAGTACATGTCAGACTTCAATTCAGTGGCAGGATACTGCGAAAATGCAGTCTACAATTGAAACTGCTTATAAATCACTTGTGACACCCATCTTAGACTACTGTCCAAATTTGTGGGACCCACACAAAGTAGGACTAACATGGGATGTTCAATATATTCAAATAATGGCACCATGAATGATCAGTTTTGTTTGATGCATGATGGCAGGGGGAGGGGGGGGGGGGGGGTGAGGGGGAGCAATATGGAAATGCTGAAACATGTGAACTAGAAGATATATATCTAACTCTCCCTCCCTATCACCTCCCTTACCAAAAAAGCCCACTTACAAAGTTTCAGAAATGAGTATTACGAGACAGATCTAGAGTTATATATAACAGTCCCCATGTATCACTCCTGTAAAGACCCCAGAAACAAACTTTCACTGTTTACAACATACACAGAAGCAATGAAGCCATTGTTCATCCCATGCTTCATATATGAATGTAACAGGGTGAAAACCCTATATGAGGTACAATGGGAACTATCCCAAGCCACGTGTCTCATTCTGAGTATGTATGTAGACAAAGACGCAGAAATGAATCATTTGTGGTTTAAATTCAAGAATATCATGTACAAATCTGCTCAAGGAATTTTATATTCTAACCACTGCTTCACAGTATATTTATTTCTTACTGAATTTTTTTGCAAGTAATACATCTCTATTTCTAATCAATATCTGAATACATAGTGTCAATACTAGGAATAAGAACAATCACCATAAAGATGTAAAATCACTTACCTTGGTCCAAAAAGGGTCCAACACTCAGGAACACATATTTTCAATAAGTTGCCAGCAACAATTAAAAACTTGGGTTCACATAAAGCACGGTTTAAACAGAGCTTGAAAGACTTTTTGATAGGCAACTCCTTCTACTCTATAAATGAATATCTTAATAGAGACTGTTAAGCCAGTTTAAGTAAAAATGTTTGTTATATTTCAGTTTTGACAGCACTTGGTCACAACAGGAAAGATTAGGTATTTTGTGTATGATGAATTTATTGATAGTGCACAACAATGTTTCATTCTGACAGTGTGTTAATTCTGTAAATATTAGCTGTTCCAGTTTACTTCATTGAATTCACCTATTTCGACAAACTCCTGACAAATGATCAGGATAGTATGTATTATATTCAAATGATTTATGTTTTTATGTTATACTTTATGACATGTTCCACACCCATGAGAATCATCTTATTTTTTCGGTCAATGGAACAAAAACTGAATCTAATCTAATCAAAGGTACACAGAAAATGCTTTTTTTATACATCTTTATTTTTACTTGTGTATTCTATGCTGTGGATACTGAGTTAAATCAAACAATTCCACTTGATGCTACTTGTGTCAGCAATAATCATCTGCAATTGACATTAATTCAATGGGTGAAATGGTAATAATTTCAATGGTACCCTTCAAACAATGAGATATATAACTGCATGACTGTGTGGTGTCTGTTCTTTTGTTCCAAACCAGGCATGAACATTAGGATATCTCTTGTAGTCAAAAGCAACAGCCTGTAATGAGTAAAACTATAGAACGTACAGTACATGTATTATTTCAGACTTAATGTATGTGCAACGACAGCCACTGATTATCAAAAACTCATGTTGATTTTTGTTTACACTTCGTGATTGCTTCATTTAACTAACCATATAATAAAAGACTAAAGAAAAGACATAAAACATACAAGGCATAAAAAAATTATGTCTCTGAGCTTCAAGGGTTAGTGGAAGATATCATGAGGAACAAGCTGGGTACAGAAACCCATCTCAAGATACATAATTCTTCAACATGGTTATAGGAGCCAATGCCACCTGCTAGTTCATCCCTCTGGCAGCAAATGAGTCTTTATGCTGACAAATGACCACAAGCAGAGCTTTTTACAGTAAGAGTGACAGCTTCATGATGTTTAATGGTGACGAATGTGTTCATACGTGCCACAACATCACTGATTGCTATCCACTGGCACTGCTGCCAAAAGGGATGAACTGCAGATGTTGACCTCTATAACATCAACGTCCTGTAGTAACATTTTATGAGGTTTCCAGACGTGGATTCCTATCCTCAATTTGTTTGACACCACACAACCTACTATTCCTCGAAGTTGTTGGTGTTGTTACACTTTGTGCCTGATAGTACAGTATAATGATGATGAAGCTACTCTGGTTATATACAATTTATTATTCTTTTTAATAGTGTATCAAGATGTTTGATTAACCAAAACCAGTCATTGAGTATAAACGAAAACCGACCTATACTGTTCTTGTCATAAACTCTATGGTTACCTGCCATACGCTGGTGGCTGGACAGCTTGGTGGCTTATTCTTGTGCATATAAACTAGCACTTGAAAAATAGCTTAATAGTCATAATTGACCAACAGCAGAAATAAATAATATTTACAATAGTGGCAGTAATGTCATCATTTCAGTAACATATTCTAAAACCAAAACAAAAATCAAATAACTTTCAAGAGAGAGAAAACCATGAAATGATTAATCTGTGGTACCAGGTAATAGTAATAAAACACCAATACCTCAATACTCAAATACAGTAAGTGAAGAAACGGTGAAAGTCAAAGTAATATGAAGACAGAAAAGTATGAATACATGTTGTGGAAGCTTTCATGCAAGTGGTGAGTGAAAAGCATATTCAGTTTGCAGTTCTATATTGACCACATCAATGAAATTGAGAATGGAAAAAATATTCTGTTCCACTAGGTTGTGTAAAACCACCATTGTGGTTTGCACATTGAGTGTCTAATCATATGGGACATGATGTTCAAATGTGGAGTGATCAGTAGCTATCTAATTTTTGTGATCAGATCGGTGATAATTGATTGGAAAGTACATGTGCCCTTCAAAACAGTCCCCATTAGATGTAATAAGCTTTTCCAATTCATGAAAGACTTCTCAAATTGATATTTTGGATAGGCTTCAGTTCTTTTTGCAATGGGTTTTTCATTCATATTCATCAACCACTGACCATGTACAAGATATGGATTATGTCAGGTACAACTGGATAGACAAATCAAGGGATATGACACAGTGTACTACTTTTCGCATTTAAAAAGAAGAAAATTGTTAGTACACACATTTTGCAAACTGGTGTCAGTTGCTACCTATTTTACATTAAATTTAAATAACCTTTAACTGTGTAGTAACTTTTTTGAGGTGCTATGTTTTACAGTGTTTTGAAGCTGTCCCCTACTGGTGTTTCTTTAATGTCTTTAGGTAATTTATGATCTAGGTTTACTCCTTGGTGTTGAATACTATTTTGTGTTTTCTTTCTAGGTGCAGGTAGTCACTGGTTCTTGCATTGTGATTAGTGTACAGAGCCTTTTGTGGTGTAAATATATACATATATATTTTTCTTGATGTACAATAATGTTCGGCAAACATATTTGCAGGGCCCAGGCAAAATTCCTAGCTCTTTCTGTAATCCCAGATTGTGAGCACCATTGTTCTTTCTCATTATTGTTCTAAGAGTCCTGTTTTGTAATTTGAAAATTTGTTTGCTGTTTGCTCTGTCTGTGCTGCAAAAAATTTTGCTGTGGCTAGTAAATGAGTGAATGTATGCATAATAAGTTACTTTCAGTCAATAACTATCATACAATGATGCTGGTACCCTTAGAGCACATCATGCCAGTGAAATTCTCTCTGCTGTTCTTCTTTCTCCACTTCAGTTGGTTATCTACATACAGCTCTAAAACTTCTGCATTAGCTACACTACTTATTGAGTCACCATTTACATTTAATTTTTAATGTTGTTATTATTTTATTTGCAGAAAAATGTATACTTCATATTCTTTACATTAAGTGTTACTTTATTATCTTCTGACATTTTGTGTACATCTATTAGCATGTCACCAGCTTCACACAGCAGTAGTTCTTGTGACATATCTGTGATCATTATGTTGCTGCTGTTTGCAAACAGAATTTTGTCTTCCTGCATGGCTTTTTTTCTGGGAAGTCATTAATGTGGATCAGATATAAAACTGGTCCCACATACTCCCTGTGAGACACCTACGTTGATGTTGATATGTTCACCTCAGATAGCTGTTCCTCCATGGAATTGTGATTTCTATTGGTCTGTCAAATTTCTACTCTATGTACTCTACTCCTGAGATATGACTGGGACCACATGTTTACTACTCCTGTTATTCTCATTGTTTCTAGTTTGTGCAAAGTATTTTGTGATGTACTCTGTTGAACTCCTTGGGAAAATGTAAAAAAAAAAAACCTTTCATACAATAGTCTCTATCCAAGGCCTCCATTATGCTTTTAGTGAAAGCTGCTATTGCTGCTTGCAAATTACTGCTTGTTTGAATTCAAATTGTGATTCCATTAGCAAATTTGTTATTAAAGTAGTCAATAGGCTTATCCTCCATGACTGATTCTCTGATCTTTGAAAATGAAGGTAAGAGCCATCTCAGTCTATAGTTTTCTGTGTTCTCAGTATCCGATAGTACAGAATCCAGACAGTACATCTCCATTACTAGTACACTCCCATTACTTTTTGAACACATCTTGTATAACAAATTTCTCACTGAAATACTACCCAGTGGCCTCATTTTGATTCACTTATTCTCTGCAAGTACTCGTTGCTTCTTGACATAAAGCATCCTCTTAATTTTCATTTCTTAATGTACAGAAATCTTCATTTAAAAATCACAACATTGTTAAAAACAGGGTCCATTTACTTAGCTATTTGTACATCCTCTAGGTGTATCTTGTTATAATGTGGAATGTTTCATTTGGTTTACAGAAGAAATGAATACTTTCAGTGTGGATGGTGAGTAAAACACATGACTATCTGTTTAGAAACAATTTAGTATTTCAAAGCATGTTATAGAGTGAAGTGGGAGATGATATATTAACCCTGCAATATTATTAGATTCATTCCAGAAACAGTCATGTGGCTCAGCTTAGACTGTCAGCCCAAACAGCACTGAACATACAGCAGCAAATTAGAACATCAGCATGGCTGTTTGTCAGTGAGAATGATAACAAGGATCAGAGTAGGAAAAGCAAAGTTACAGTTCTCCACAACATTACTCTACATTACTAATTAGTGAAAATGTTCTTAAATATTCATCACCATTCACATGAATTGCAAAAATCACAAAAATTAAGCATTCTTACGTCACTAACTGCACGAGGATGATTTATAAGTGTTATTTTATTCAATGCTCTACCATTCATGATGAAACTATTAATTCAATGATGGAAATTTTACCATGAAAAGTACATAGTTTACATAACATCTGACTTACAATCAGCTATTCTGTGACACAGAGTTATTACAGACAAAGTGCTTTCAGTACAAATAATTTGCTACAAAAATACTTCTCAAAAGAGCATCAAGAACACAAGAGAAAATAACATGAGGTCCCGGCACAAAAAAGAAGGTGCTCCTACAATTTACCACAATATTACCCTTTGATCTAAATTCCTTTTAAGACTAAAATCATATTAAACAGGTTTTAAATTTTTCAATATGTGTAGGCAGCTGATCACGTCCCTGAAATCAATACTGCTACATAAATTCTTAAAATGAAGTAGTAGATAAGAACAGCAACTGAATAGTGCAAGGAAATGACCTGTAGCCTCCCCCTCCCTCCCCTCTCTCATCAAAATAGCTGCCTCAGGCTCTCCTTCATTATGAGGTTGATGGAATGTGGTGCATAATTGATCAAACTACCTTTAAAATGTATGGTCCAAAGTGTTATTTGTCCAAAAAAAGATAAATATTGCACTAAGTGAAATGCTTCTGTGTTGATAACAGTGAGTAAAAAGTTTCATGAATGAATGATATAAAAAGGTTCCAGCTTCATAAAACATTTCCACTGGTTACCTTTTCACAGACAGTACTTACTTCTACTGTGCCAACTGAAGACACTATGGAAAAATCAGCAGTAGTCATAGATGTTCCAGCCACCTACTCCTTTCTTTGAAGGGAAGTATTTAGGTAACCATAGGCTTGTTTTAGTTTTTAAACATTTCTGGATCAAACTATGTTGCTCCTTAAAAAATACAGGATACTGCAAAGAAATTTCTGCCATTGGCACCAAGGACACAACATAAAACCAAGAATACATTTATATCCCTTCTATGTGTAAAACTGTCTTGGTCACTCGATAAGTTGCTTTATTATGCTGTTTTGGCTGTTGCCATCATCAGATACCTGCAATTAAGAATAAGGGAAAATAACAAGCAACATGTGTTTGTAACACAACATCAAGCTACAAAAGTTTAAAAACTCAAAGTTAAAACATAATTATAAAAACTCACTCACCGCAAACTTAGAACTTGAAAAGGAAGGTTCAGAGTAAGTATTAAAAACCTATACCTACCCAGAGTGTCAACTTCCACATTGGCTCACAAATCTCACAAACCTGTAAGTTTCAGTTGCCAGGTGGTGCCAGTGTGGGGAACATTACCTTCAAATTTTATTTAATTTATTTTTGTTTTGCAGCAAACAACCTGCCTCATAAAGCAAATTACTGGTTCTCTGTCAAGATGGAGCTGCCATCCAAAATATTTTAATTTGATGATAAAATTATTTTAAACTTTATAATGTTTTACAAGTCTACATATTTGAGCAAGTTGCTTGGCTACATTTTAGTTCAATGGGTACAGTTTTTTTTATTCAACAGATACATGTAATTATAATCTTGTTGAGGTAAAATGTATTTAATACAAAATCCACATGGCTGTTGTATAAATATTATTGTGTGATGCATTCAATGAATACTTATTTTCAAATTCAGATGGACTCCACTTGGATTAATTGCCTTCATATGAAAAGGCTAATTTAATGAGTATGTCACTACACTCTTTTCCATAACAGTTTGGTGGTTTCTTATTATTTGACTTTGAATGTTTGTAGTTTAAAGACTGTCTGTGGTTTTATAAGTATGAAAGAGGGAGGGGGACAGAAGGAAGACAGAAGAAAAAACAAAATTAATCAAATTTAAAGGTAACATGTCCTCACTAGTACTGCCTGGCAGTTAAAACATACAACTTGGTAAATTTTGGGAGGAAAGTTGGTAGTCAACACCTTGAGTAGATACAGACTTTTAATACTGATACTGAACCTTGTTTTGCAAGTTCTAAGTTTGTGGTGAGTGAGTTTTTATAAATATTATTTAACTTTGAATTTTTAATGTTTTGTTGCTTGGTGTTGTGTTAAAACCGGCTGTCACTCCTTGTGTTTCCTTAATGTTAACTGCACAGATTTGATGATGGTAGTATGAAAGAAATTAATTAAGTGATCAGTACAGTTTTATCCACAAAATGATTCACAATGACTGGCAACTCATTTCAGATATTGCCGGCAGGGAGTACTAATGAACATATAACAATGCAGGAAATAAACATGTATTGACTAGTCAAAAATGTGCGTCACAAAGACTGAACACTGGATTTCCTGCTTATAATTAGCTGTTACCTGAGCATGTCTCCAGACTTCACTCAAATTTTCACTGTTGTTCATGATTTCAACTATGATTTGAAAACATAACTAACATAAGTTTTCCACAGGATATGTGAGAACAGCTTCAGTATGGAAATGCAGTCAGTGGAAGACTGTGAATTACCTTGCCATAACAATGCACTGAAATGACTGGATCAACTGGGATGAAACCAATTAAGATGAATTTACACTGAAATGGTATTGGTGGAAAGCATTTATGAATGCTGAACTTGCAATGTATTGAATGTTTAGTGACAGTTTAAAATCTCTGCTATACAGGGAACTGATCTCACATCCCCTTCTTATTCAAGTAGTTGCCTTAACCATTGGGCTGTCAGATCATACCTCCAAATGATATTTGAACTTTTAATTGTCACTTATGTCTCACTTCCAGTAGTTGTGTCTGGACATCATATGTGGAAGCATTAGTGACAATGGAAGTCAGTGAGGTGTTAAGGAGTGCTCAGATAGCTCCTGTGTGCATTTGAGCATGGTGATGTGTGGATGTATGCTCAGGCTATTTAAGTGGAGTGCTGACATACTGCAGAACATCATTTGTGCTAGAGGAAAGTGTAACTTATCTTTCTCAAGCAGAGAATCCTAGAAATTTAGTTCTGAAAGACACACTGAAAATTCTGTCCCCTTGCTATTTGGAAATGGCTGATTAATTATCTAAAGTTGCTTCATAAGAAAGTGATAGGTATCCAGATTCAAAATGGTGTGAATGGTGTATGTGTTGAATGCATAAAATTTTGTCAGTGATTCATCAGGAACAGTAATGATGGGATAAAATATAAGAATAGAGATGGTTCTGTCAGTAAAGTATTAATAGCATATGCAGGACTTGGCTTGACATCTCTAAAAGTCTGTAATTTGCCGTTTGAAATGTTGCTCAAAAATATTTGATAAGTGCTTTGTTTATATGGAACAGTTTATGCTATGAGAGAAGAAATGTGGCCTGAAAACTTTTGGCACAGTAACTTCTATGACAAGTGAAAAACAGTGGAACAAGTTATTATAAAATGCAGAAAAAAATGTGACAATGAATATCGAACTGATAAAAGCACCAAACAGGAGAAACACATGTAAAATTGATGCAATGATAAAGCCACTTTCACAAAAAGTACACAACAACATTAGTACCTTGTTAATAACAGGCAAGTTGAAGATGCTGTGAAATACAATGCAAACTCCTTTCTTGAAATAAAAAAAGGGTTGGCATGGGGAAGATGATGGGACTGTGACAATCTCAGTGCTGCACATCAAAGAATTCCGAATGATTGCACATGCTCAGAATGCATGATGGGAACCCTGCCCAGCCTCCATCTGGCCAATGGGGAGTTGATGGGTGCTATTAGGCCTGCCCTCTGTTATATGGAGCTGCACAGGAATAGCCATGCGTAAAAGAAAGAAGTGCTGAATTGATCTTACTGCAACTGTAAACTGGCAGTTTCAACCCTGACTGACAAGTTACTTCATATGTAAACTTAAATATAATTATTATGATCCTATAACTCAATGTTTAAGGTACTGTCACCTCATCCAAATGGAATGTTTCACAGAAATTCTTAGAAATTAATGGCGTTGATGTAGCTCCAAGCAGAAAGTAATATATCTACACATTCCCCTTGTTGTTGTTGTTGTTGTTGTGATCTTCAGTCCAGAGACTGGTTTGATGCAGCTCTCCATGCTACTCTATCCTGTGCATGCTTCTTCATCTCCCAGAACTCACTGCAACCTACATCCTTCTGAATCTGCTTAGTGTATTCATCTCTTGGTCTCCCTCTACAATTTTTACTCTCCACAATGCCCTCCAATGCTAAATTTGTGATCCCTTGATGCCTCAGAACACTCAGAACATGCCCTACCAACCGGTCCCTTCTTCTTGTCAACCCCTCTTCTCCCCAATTCTATTCAATACCTCCTCATTAGTAATGTGATCTACCCATCTAATCTTCAGCATTCTTCTGTAACACCACATTTCAAAAGCTTCTATTCTCTTCATGTCCAAACTATTTATCATCCAAGTTTCACTTCCATACATGGCTACACTCCATACAAATACTTTCAGGAACGACTTCCTGACACTTAAACCTATACTCGATGTTAACAAATTTCTCTTCTTCAGAAATGTTTTCCTTGTCATTGCCAGTCTATATTTTATATCCTCTCTACTTTGACCATCATTAGTTATTTTGCTCCCCAAATAGCAAAACTCCTTTACTACTTTAAGTGTCTCATTTCCTAATCTAATTCACTCAGCATCACCCAACTTAATTCGACTACATTCCATTACCCTCGTTTTGCTTTTGTTGATGTTCATCTCATGTCCTCCTTTCAAGACACTGTCCATTCTGTTCAACTGCTCTTCCAAGTCCTTTTCTGTCTCTGGCAGAATTACAATGTCATCGGCGAACCTCAAAGTTATTATTTCTTCTCCATGGATTTTAATATCTAATCCAAATTTTTCTTTTGTTTCCTTTACTGCTTGCTCAATATACAGATTGAATAACATTGGGGAGAGGCTACAACCCTGTCTCACTCCCTTCCCAACCACTGCTTCTCTTCCCTGCCCCTCGACTCTTATAACTGCCATCTGGTTTCTGTACAAATTGTAAATAGCCTTTCACTCCCTATATTTTACTCCTGCCACCTTCACAATTTGAAAGAGATTATTCCAGTCAAAATTGTCAAAATGCTAGAAATGTAGGTTTGCCTTTCCTTAACCTTTCTTCCAAGATAAGTCGTAAGGTCAGTATTACCTCACGTGTTCCAATATTTCTATGGAATCCAAACTGATCTTCCCTGAGGTCGGCTTCTACCAGTTTTTCCATTCATCTGTAAAGAATTCACGTTAGTATTTTGCAGCTGTGACTTATTAAACTGACAGTTCGGTAATTTCACATTTGTCAACACCTGCTTTCTTTGCGATTGGAATTATTATATTCTTCTTGGAGTCTGAGGGTATTTTGCCTGTCTCATACGTCTTACTCACCAGATGGTAGAGTTTTGCGGGACTGGCTCTCATAAGGCCTTCAGTAGGGGGGGGGGGGGGGGGGGACATTCCCCTTACACCCGCATATAACATCCACAATAAAGTGGGAGATAATGCATGCAGTTTAAAAAAGAGTGGTCTGACAATGGGTCAGCTTGAATTTCATTCAGATGAGCACATGATAAAGACAAACTTTTTCCTGAAAACTCTGATCCGTCATCTAAGAAACTTCTATAATAGACTGATATTTGGGTGTGACTTTAATTGTGTACTTTGAGCCACGGCTGCCACAAGTAGGACTGTAAACTGTGAGACCTTATGAGACATAACAACTACTGTCAATGCAAAAGGTATAGTCAAAAAACTTAAAACCCTGATCACTCATTACACCTATGTAAGATCAAATGCAGCATCTAGATTGGACAGGTTTCATGTATCAGAAAATATTGAGATAGATAGCTATGATGTCATACCACTCAGCATAACTATTCACCATGCTCTTCTAATTAATCCCAAAGTATTTCCAAAACTAATCTTGTGTTTCTTTTGGAAACTATACACCAGCATCCTTTATGTCAAACACATCGAAGAAAACTTTAGCACTGAATAATACAGCTGCAAAAGGAAAGAAACAGCTTTATAGAAATCACAAATCAGATATCATAAGATTTTTCACAATGTTTCATATCAAATCTACAGAGAAAGAAATGATGTCTATGAATTTAATTACAGGGTCTTATTGGAAATAGAAATGGAAATGAAGGTAGTGATGACAGGGGTAAGAAAATGAAGATGCTACAAAGGAAAATATTCCAACTATAAGCAGACATACTGAAGGGGAATATGTTAGGTCCAGAGATCACACATCACCTGATCAAAAGTGGTGTCTACAATTTAGTGATGGAACAAAGATGGCTAATGAGAAGAATGATATTAGTAATTAACCATGCAATGACATGCAACTCACCAGACCTTCTGACAATAACGAACTATTTCAAGGAGGTCTATCATTATCACCAAGGAGAAAAAATGAAAATAACTGCATTCTTATGAACTTTGAACAGGAGTTAAGCAATGAAACTGGAAATGCACCAACAGAATCTGTGACAGAGAGTATTAACAGGTGATGAACTTATGGAAATCATCAAAGATAAGATCAAAAATGGGAAACTATGCATGGCTACAGATCCAGCAATAACAGAAACTGTGGTGAAACACCCAGCACCAAGCACAACATCCAATTGCTAGCCAAACGCCCTACTTTGTACAGTTAACAAGATTCTTGTCTTTGCAGTTGGGGTTTATAGTTTCAAAATCTGAGGTACATCTTAGCAGGTACCATGGAATTATTCGGAAGTAGCTTGCTGCATAACATGTTGAGAGATGAACTGAGACTGTTGTAAGATTGATCAGACTTTCTGGTTTTCACCTTTAGTGAGTTGTTAGGTATCTTACTGGCTGAAATGCTGGAGTTTGAAGTCTTTGTATCCCTTTCATGAATCTCACAGACTTGATCAGAAATCTTTGAAGATGGTGCTGCATCTTCCGGGCAAACCAACTTTGAACTTTCGATGCAAGATTTTGTTGCAACAGCTTTAAGCCAATGCTCAGTTCTGTCTTTTAAAGTGATAGTTTAATTTTACAGTATGAAAAACAAAGAATAATATCACAGCAAGATATAGAATTTTACAACCACAGTGAATAACAAATGTGAATTGAATATACTATGGGTTGAGAGCGGTGCATGGGTTCATCTTGCCAAATTGGACTGTGCTTTGCAACCAAAAACTTGAGTAGGAACTGTTCTCTGTGCCATGTGGCACAGGTTCATGTAGGTCCTGGTGGTAAATAAAATGTTGTGTGACAAGGGTCTTAGGGCCTTCGTCAGGTAGACCGTTCGCCGGATGCAAGTCTTTCGATTTGGCGCCACTTCGGCAAATTGCACGTTGATGATAAAATGATGATGATTTGGACAACACAACACCCAGTCCCTGAGTGAAGAAAATCTCCAACCCAGCCAGGAATTGAACCCAGGCCCTTAGGACAGACATTCTGTCATACTGACCACTCAGCTACCGGGGGTGGACGGTAGTGGTGGTGAAGCATAGATAGGAAAGCAATGAAATCTCTGAGGCAGTTTGAGGTGGCTGTGGATGAGAGAGGTGGACATAGCAGGTGGAATGCTTGCAATGTGTGTGGATGTGACAGTGTACAGTAAGAGAGAGAGAGAGAGAGAGAGAGAGAGAGGCAGAGAGAGAGAGAGAGAGAGAGAGAGAGAGAGAGAGAGAGAGAGAGAGAGAGAGAGAGAAAGGGGGCTGAGACAGGGGAAATGGAGGGGGGTGAGTGCCAGGGCAACTGCTGTGTGCAAGAGCAGTTATGAGTATCGGGTCACCACATATCAACTCTCACAAGCTAAGCTCTCTTGATTGCACTTTTTGATTGTTGCATTACTGTAGATTTATTATGTTGCTTGTTGCCTTATTTTTGGATTTTGTGCACTAAGAGAAATAATAACATTTGTAATGCCTACACTGAATGATATTTAAAAGAATTGTTCTTCTCAGTTTGTGATCAGACTCAATGTGCTTTGTTCTTGAGGTTGATATCACTTGGATGGATGGATAGATGATGATGATCTTCATCATGATCTTTGGTTTGTGGGACAATCAACTGCACTGTTATCATTGCCTGTACAAATTCCCAACCTTTGTTCAGTCCAATCTCGCCACTTTCATGAATGATGATGAAATGATGAGGACAACACAAACACCCAGTCATCTCGAGGCATGTGAAAATCCTTGACCCAGCCGGGAATTGAACCCAGGATCCCATGCTCTGGAAGCGAGAACACGACCGCGAGACCATGAGCTGCAGACTCACTTGATTGGAGCCCTCATCGAGGCCTTGTGGAACCTCAGGGAACCACGGAGCACACTTCCAGTATGACTCCTCTACATTATCATCCTTGGTATGTGTATATGTGCACTATGTCTGCTAGTTTAAGTTAGAGCAAACATGTTTAATTCTCATGCAAACCTAACAGATTATACCAGACATTTGAGGCTAGCGATCGGTAGGATGCTGCCTAGTTCTTAATATCAAGAAGTACCATGGAAATAATCTAATGTTATGGTGAACGATATGAAAATACGTGTGTTCTTGTAATCCCCGAGTCTGGAGTTGTGCGTAGAAAAGCGAGCAAGCAAGGAAGCCTTGTCAGAGAAGAAACAGTGTCAAAGGGGAAACGATCCTGAATTTGTAGAACAGTTCTGAGAGCGACTTGGGTCCACTGAGGGTGCTCTGATGTAAATGGGATGATTTTGTATGGCAGAGGATATGAATTGTATGTTTACTACATCGACACAGTACTCGGTGATATATCGCTGGGTTGGATATCAGTTTCATGCTCTAACATTCATGCTCCTGCCCTCAGTGGGAAAGCAGCTGGCTGGAGTGGCCGCACAGTTTTAGGCACTACAGTCTGGAACCGCACAACCGCTACGGTTGCAGGATCAAGTCCTGCCTCGGCATGGATGTGTGTGATGTCCTTAGGTTAGTTAGGTTTAAGTAGTTCTAGGTTCTAGGGGACTGATGACCTCAGAAGTTAAGTCCCATAGTGCTCAGAGCCATTCATCAGTGGGAAAGCAGTGTATTTGAGTAACAGTCTTTCAGTATTTGGTGATATGGATGACACTTTGAAAGGTTTAGTTGTCGGTGCAATATGTTGATCAGTGTAAAATAGTTTATTGCTGCTGAATGTCATGTCAGTAGAAAGAAAGAGAAGGCTGATGCTGTTTTCTTAGGACTGAGGAGCATCGTGACATATAATCGGTGTGAGTGTATGCATACCATAATTTTTATATGTGCTGTAAAGATATAAAATATAACTGCACTGTTCATGTATAATGTATTGTAAAGCTACTGTGGCTCTCTTTGTGTAGTACGTGTATATATTGCATTGTAGAGTTATTATGCTTTATGTTGTGGCATGACTAGAGAGGATGACTGTGTGTGTCCTATCGTGAGGGGCGTATGCATTCAGCACATCGATAAATGGGAGATATTTTTTATGTCCCCCCCATGAACCATGGACCTTGCCGTTGGTGGGGAGGCTTGTGTGCCTCAGCGATACAGATGGTCGTACCGTAGGTGCAACCACAACGGAGGGGTATCTGTTGAGAGGCCAGACAAACGTGTGGTTCCTGAAGAGGGGCAGCAGCCTTTTCAGTAGTTGCAGGGGCAACAGTCTGGATGATTGACTGATCTGGCCTTGCAACAATAACCAAAACGGCCTTTGCTGTGCTGGTACTGCGAACGGCTGAAAGCAAGGGGAAACTACAGCCGTAATTTTTCCCGAGGACATGCAGCTTTACCATATGATTAAATGATGATGGCATCCTCTTGGGTAAAATATTCTGGAGGTAAAATAGTCCCCCATTCGGATCTCTGGGCGGGGACTACTCAGGAGGATGTCGTTATCAGGAGAAAGAAAACTGGCGTTCTATGGATCGGAACGTGGAATGTCAGATCCCTTAATCGGGCAGGTAGGTTAGAAAATTTAAAAAGGGAAATGGATAGGTTAAAGTTAGATATAGCGGGAATTAGTGAAGTTCGGTGGCAGGAGGAACAAGACTTCTGGTCAGGTGACTACAGGGTTATAAACACAAAATCAAATAGGGGTAATGCAGGAGTAGGTTTAATAATGAATAGGAAAATAGGAATGCGGGTAAGCTACTACAAACAGCATAGTGAACGCATTATTGTGGCCAAGATAGATACGAAGCCCACACCTACTACAGTAGTACAAGTTTATATGCCAACTAGCTCTGCAGATGATGAAGAAATTGAAGAAATGTACGATGAAATAAAAGAAATTATTCAGATAGTGAAGGGAGACGAAAATTTAATAGTAATGGGTGACTGGAATTCGAGTGTAGGAAAAGGGAGAGAAGGAAACATAGTAGGTGAATATGGATTGGGGCTAAGAAATGAAAGAGGAAGCCGCCTAGTAGAATTTTGCACAGAGCACAACTTAATCATAGCTAACACTTGGTTTAAGAATCATGAAAGAAGGTTGTATACGTGGAAGAACCCTGGAGATACTAAAAGGTATCAGATAGATTATATAATGGTAAGGCAGAGATTTAGGAACCAGGTTTTAAGTTGTAAGACATTTCCAGGGGCAGATGTGGACTCTGACCACAATCTATTGGTTATGGCCTGTAGATTAAAACTAAAGAAACTGCAAAAATGTGGGAAATTAAGGAGATGGGACCTGGATAAACTGAAAGAACCAGAGGCTGTACAGAGTTTCAGAGAGAGCATAAGGGAACAATTGACAGGAATAGGGGAAAGAAATACAGTAGAAGAAGAATGGGTAGCTCTGAGGGATGTAGTAGTGAAGGCAGCAGAGGATGAAGTAGGTACAAAGACGAGGGCTGCTAGAAATCCTTGGGTAACGGAAGAAATATTGAATTTAATTGATGACAGGAGAAAATATAAAAATGCAGTAAATGAAGCAGGCAAAAAGGAATACAAACGTCTCAAAAATGAGATCGACAGGAAGTGCAAAATGGCTAAACAGGGATGGCTAGAGGACAAATGTAAGGATGTAGAAGCTTATCTCACTAGGGGTAAGATAGATACTGCCTACAGGAAAATTAAAGAGACCTTTGGAGAGAAGAGAACCACGTGTATGAATATCAAGAGCTCAGATGGCAGCCCAGTTCTAAGCAAAGAAGGGAAGGCAGAAAGGTGGAAGGAGTATATAGAAGGTTTATACAAGGGCGATGTACTTGAGGACAATATTATGGAAATAGAAGAGGATGTAGATGAAGACGAAATGGGAGATACGATACTGCGTGAAGAGTTTGACAGAGCACTGAAAGACCTGAGTCGAAACAAGGCCCCCGGAGTAGACAAAATTCCATTAGAACTACTGACGGCCTTGGGAGAGCCAGTCATGACAAAACTCTACCAGCTGGTGAGCAAGATGTATGAGACAGGCGAAATACCCTCAGACTTCAAGAAGAATATAATAATTCCAATCCCAAAGAAAGCAGGTGCTGACAGATGTGAAAATTACCGAACTATCAGTTTAATAAGCCACGGCTGCAAAATACTAACGCGAATTCTTTACAGACGAACGGAAAAACTGGTAGATGCAGACCTCGGGGAGGATCAGTTTGGATTCCGTCGAAATGTTGGAACACGTGAGGCAATACTGACCTTACGACTTATCTTAGAAGGAAGATTAAGAAAAGGCAAACCTACGTTTCTAGCATTTGTAGACTTAGAGAAAGCTTTTGACAATGTTGACTGGAATACTCTTTTTCAAATTCTAAAGGTGGCAGGGGTAAAATACAGGGAGCGAAAGGCTATTTATAATTTGTACAGAAACCAGATGGCAGTAATAAGAGTCGAGGGGCATGAAAGGGAAGCAGTGGTTGGGAAAGGAGTGAGACAGGGTTGTAGCCTCTCCCCGATGTTATTCAATCTGTATATTGAGCAAGCAGTAAAGGAAACAAAAGAAAAATTTGGAGTAGGTATTAAAATTCATGGAGACGAAGTAAAAACTTTGAGGTTCGCCGATGACATTGTAATTCTGTCAGAGACAGCAAAGGACTTGGAAGAGCAGTTGAACAGAATGGACAGTGTCTTGAAAGGAGGATATAAGATGAACATTAACAAAAGCAAAACGAGGATAATGGAATGTAGTCAAATTAAATCGGGTGATGCTGAGGGAATTAGATTAGGAAATGAGACACTTAAAGTAGTAAAGGAGTTTTGCTATTTAGGAAGTAAAATAACTGATGATGGTCGAAGTAGAGAGGATATAAAATGTAGACTGGCAATGGCAAGGAAAGCGTTTCTGAAGAAGAGAAATTTGTTAACATCGAATATAGATTTATGTATCAGGAAGTCGTTTCTGAAAGTATTTGTTTGGAGTGTAGCCATGTATGGAAGTGAAACATGGACGATAACTAGTTTGGACAAGAAGAGAATAGAAGCTTTCGAAATGTGGTGCTACAGAAGAATACTGAAGATAAGGTGGATAGATCACGTAACTAATGAGGAGGTATTGAATAGGATTGGGGAGAAGAGAAGTTTGTGGCACAACTTGACTAGAAGAAGGGATCGGTTGGTAGGACATGTTTTGAGGCATCAAGGGATCACAAATTTAGCATTGGAGGGCAGCGTGGAGGATAAAAATCGTAGAGGGAGACCGAGAGATGAGTACACTAAGCAGATTCAGAAGGATGTAGGTTGCGGTAGGTACTGGGAGATGAAGCAGCTTGCACAGGATAGAGTAGCATGGAGAGCTGCATCAAACCAGTCTCAGGACTGAAGACAACAACAACAACAACATTTTTTATGTGGAAAATTGTGTGTGCTATAGATAGTGAGATTCATTCCAGAAGCTCAACTGTCAAGAGCAGAAATTAAGTGTATATTGATTGGTGTCAGACTGTTGTGGCAATTGTAATAATATTTAATTGGAGCTAGACTGGTAAACATGTTCCTGGCTTCTGATATTCTTGTGAGTCTCATATGTACTTAATGATGTGTAGACAACTGTTTCGGTTTAACTGTCAATGCAATTTAGCAATCTGTGCAAAATAATTTTACCACTGAAAGTCCCATTTGCAGAAAGAAAGAAAAGGTGGATGGTACTTTGATTCCAGTGGCATCAGTAATTCAGCAAATAAATTCGATAAGGGCCAATCATAATGCTCGATTCATTCAAATCCTTTGTGCTGGGATATAGGGGCCTCTACATAGTGGAGGGAACGTTTGTGTATGTGTTGAAAGCAGGAAGGTTAACACGTAATGGACTCAGCTATTCTGCATTATTTTCGTGAACACCTTCTGTTATTGTAAGAATTTTCGTGCATACAAGCTGAGACATCAAGAAAGTGAATGTTAACTATTCCTGGGACGTTATACAATTTCTGTGAGGTCGACTCAGTTCTTATTTTTTACATAGTCATGTGACATGAGTACAAGATTAAGAATTTTGGTAGATACGTTTGCGAAGGTTTGTAGCTACTCTGTCATCAATGGTAAAGACACGTGCTGCCTGGAGGTGCCTCACATATGGGTGTTGCATGAGCACACCTTGGAGTTCTGTGATGTCAGTATAGCAGTGTCTGTATACTAGAAAATAGAGGCAACTTTTACCTGCATGCAGTGGCAGCTTGTGGCTGTAATGGTGCATGCGGTCCTGGAGGATCTGCGCTCCCATCCGGTCGTGTCAGCATGAGTCCGTAGGTGAACAGGTATTTCGCTAAGAATTTCTCAGGTGTCAAGTTTGAAAGCGGTGCCATCGTGTCATGTATGTGGGACCTTAAGGGTGTGTGGTTTGACAACTGAGAGCTGCATCACTTGGCAGGGGCTGCTGGTAACCTCCTGTGCAATGTAATGGACAAGGGGTGGCTGAGGGTGCTTGTGCGCATTTGATTGTGTGGCTGCTGCATTATTTTGCGAGCAGATCTGTAGGCTGTGCTATGCGTTATTTGGACAGTTTACGATTTCGTGTCTGCACATCACTGTGCTGCATAATTTGAGAGGAGTTTGCATTCTGCAGACTGTGTATTGTGACCTCAAGCACACCAAGGCGAGTGTTTTGTATTGGTGTGATAAATGTACTCCATCCCTAAATATATTGTTACAAAATAAATAAAGCACACTCCTTCCTCTCTCCAGCAGCCCAGTGCAGTCTGAGTCATTTTCCCAGCAATCCCTAGGAAGAGGTGGCATTCAGTTGTCTTAGGTTAGTGGAGCTGAGCTTTGTTTTCCACAGTTTTCTTAGGTTGGTAGGGAAACCCCAAGTGACCTTTCTTTACCTCCAAAATTCAAACTCTGCACCAGTTCTTAGGATGAGGTGGCGGTTGGGTGACTTAGGTTAGTGGAGGTAATCCAAGTGTCCCTTCTATTGCACCATTTTCTTAGCTTAATAGACATACACGAATTGAGCTTTCTTTATCAACAAAATTCAAACTTGGCGCCAGTTCCTAGGAAGAGGAGGCGGTCAGGTGACTTAGGTCAGTAGAGGTAGGCCAGATTTTCTTAAGTTAGTAGAGATAGTCGTGGTGTGATGCATTATCCTGTTGGAATTTGAACTTCCTGCCATTTTTCTGGGGGAGGGGAGTGGGTTGTGGCACCTTCCCACCAAAAGCTGCCATCTTGGATAACGGTACTTGCGTCATCAGCTGACATCATGGTCACCATCTTCGATGATGTCATCACTGCCACCTTGGATGACGTCATCGCCACCACCTTTGATAACGGTACCTTGGGCCAGAACGAACTTTGTTCCAATACTCACATAAGTGACTATGTTTGTGTCTCTGAAAATATATGCTGCCCATATGGTTTGCTGAGTACCAAAGTCATAATTCTAGAAACCTTCTCAATATGTTTCTGGAAGTGCCACCTGTACAAAGCCATCTGGATCCAAGGACATACTCGAGCTTCTGTGTTCACAGTAAGTGGGCAGTGGCCAGTCATTTAACACATGAAGTAAGGTGCACTCCCCTTCTGTAAAATGTATTTTCTTCACCTATCACTGCAATGGGTATATCACAACCCCTTTCTTTACTAGACAGTTGTGAATGCAGAACTTTAGAGCCAGAGCTCGGAATCTCAGTTGTTTGGGCCAAAGGGGCTAGGCACATCTGCACAAGTAGTTGGCAATATAGCGATGGTGTGGGCACACCTCTTCAGATAGCAGTGTCACTGTTGTCTGAGGTTGCTAGTACATGGGTACATGGGTAGTGATTCTACCGTTAACAGGAAAGTCCTGCATACCGTAGGAAGTATATTCACTAGATGCACTGCAACCCATGAACGACCTAGAAAATGATATAGAGCACTTGTGAAATGGAATATCTGTTTGCACTCAGATAGCTGCCACCACCCTACACAGAGGAATTGGGTAATAAAAATACTAGTACGAAGGGAGCAGGTTATTTCAGAGACATAGAATTTGCCCCAGGAATTCAAACACCTCAGAACTGTACTCCATAAAAAGGGAAACCCTGAATGGCAAGCTGGCTGCTATGGCCGAGCGGTTCTAGGTGCTTCAGTCCGGAATCGCGCTGCTGCTATGGTCGCAGGTTCGAATCCTGCCTCAGGCCTGGATGTGTGTGATGTACTTATGTTAGTTAGGTTTAAGTAGTTCCAAGTCTAGGGGACTGATGACCTCAGATGTTAAGTCCCATAGTGATTAAAGCCATTTCTGAATGGCAGATTAAGAGCGCTTTTGGCCCCAACATTAAAGTACAATCTGTGGACATGGAAGAAATGATGGATGAAGAGGTAACCACAGCCTTCATTCTGTACACCGGTGTGCTATTGGGAAAAATCGGGCGCATACTGACGAAACACCGCGTAAGAACTGTCTTTTGCTCGCCCATTAAAACACAAATATTATTGGGGAGTGTCAAAGATGACATAGGTTTGCAGAAGGCTGTGGTATATAAGATCCCTGCCAATGTGGCAAGCCAGATACTGGACAACCAATGCTCACCATAGAAGATCGACGTCGAGAACACCAATGACAAGCTCAACTAATTTACCCCCATAAGTCGGTGATTCAGAGCGTATTGTTTTTCAGGGCATCATGCCTTGAAATACGGACGTACCTGGATGTTAGCTCAGACTTCCAAATAATGGGACAGCGTCGTTAGATCAACCGGGATGGTGGCTGTAGCGTCAGTATGGATTCAGAACCAGCACTGAGCCTAATAAAAAAGACGCTCAGCAAACACAACGATATGGCGACCAGGGCAGACAAAGCAACAACATCAACGCTACCACAAAGCCGATGTAAGCGTCTCCGCGACTGCCGACGAGCACCCATGGGCACGGATCACGAAGGAAACAGCTTGCAGTGCGAGGGAACATAAATCGGCTGCGCGCCCTCGGTAGCTTTGTTCGTCGATACAACTGACGATGGTGACGTGTCTGATCGCCCAAATATTGTACCCAATGGACACTATAGACCAACAGTACACCCGTGGACTGTTCGATCAACTAATAAGCCAGGAGAAACTGAAGAGTAACATCACACATAACTGTCCATATCGTTAATATTTAGCTAAAACCGAACTCAAAATGTGTACAACATCGGACTACAGACAAATTTAGACAAAGAAATGGTCTTCAGATTAGTCTCATGCACGAAATTAAATTAAGGAATCAAAGTATGGGATTTCGAAACGCTTCCCTAACGTAAATAAAGGTTAAATAGAATAGATTACACATTTCTGCAAGCTAAAATATTACTTTAAATTATCTACATCCACAGCTGAACATGCCAAATCAGGATGCTGTCAGAGTAATGAGCATGGTGTTAAGCCGAAAACGGTTAGTGTTTCAAGTTGGTGGACGGAAGAGCGGTCCCTTAATGTCTGACCTAAGACCACCTAACAAAGTTTGAACCTAACATTTACCTTTGGCTCTGTTCTCAGACTTGTTTCTGTGCTAAACCAGTGGGTACACAATATGTGCAATACTTGTGCTTGCTCACAGAAACATCTGAATTCCGAGTACTGAATTGCACATACTTATGGTCACGTATAGGACACACAGTAACTGGAAACGGTTTATATAACCAAACAATGGAACAAATAGGATCATCCCTTCTGCAGAGGCTGCTGCTAAACAGAACAGAGTAACTAAAATTAAATGTTTCATTTAATTTACTGAACGATCAAAATCATTTGTGACACAGGAAATGTAATCACGATGGCTTTCACATACAAAAGAGTTAATGAGCACAAACCCACATCATCACATCTCCGTGCACGTAAACCCAACGAAATCTGGGTACGAAAATATAAGTAATCGACAATTCGTTAAAGTGAAGGATTTATTTTGTTTTCATTCGTTGTAATTTAACTGTAGTCAACATGCAATGGGTAACCAACTGCAATAGTTCTGTCACCAAGGAAGAGATGCACGTGGTGTTACACTTAATTTGCTGTCTAACTCCTTAATACGTTTGTTGGTGAATTAGCACAAATCATAACGTTCTGATATCTTTGTACTTTTGCGTCTTAAATGCGGTTTCATAATTTTCTTGCAAGTGTGTCGCTATGTATTCTATATCTTCTCGTTTGCGTACGTCGTATGATGGAGAACATAGCCGGCTTCGATACTGTCATTCACTCTGGCGGGAGCCTGCAATCATGGTCGCCCATACCCGGCGGCACGGGGTAGAGGGGTGCCCCTCCCCCCCCCCCCCCCCCCCGCCCCAAGGGAAAGGAAAAAGTATTTTTACAGAGTCGGACCTGGAATGTTTTTTTGGCTATTTACAGTTCATTTTCCAAAATGTAACAGAAATTCTCCGTACCTCCAGATCTAGCTCTCACGCCCCTCTCCCCACCTACAAACTATAGTATGGGCGCCGTTAACTGCTACGTATGGCCCTTTAAAACTTTAAACTTTCCTGTAGCCATTCCAGATGCACATTCAATGTGATTTCTTCCTCTGCGTAACAGGTAGTTATAAACGCCGACTTGCGGAGTGTAGCCAAAGGATGCTCAGGTGCAACACCAGTTGCCGATTTAGATAGCCCGCCCGTTGCGTTCCTTTTGAGTCGCTTCTTGTACGGACGACCTCAGACATCGACCAAGCGTCGATTTTAGTTTCCTCACACTACGTGGTTTGCTGCAGTTTTGTAATTGTAATATTGTCTAGCGGTTCTCTGTGTGGGAAATAACTCGGTGTGGTGAACTAGGTAGCAGGGCGAGGATGTTTCTTTTGTGACGTTTTCTCTGGTTTTTACAGACTGCTGTCAAGAACATCGGCTACTTTATTTTGCGAGTTCAAGTATTTATGTAGCAGGTAGCTAGGAATGTTTGTTGTTGTATATGAATATATCTTCCATAGAACTTCTTATTACATGGGTAATACGCTCATTGAATGCACGACTCTTGTCAAATGTTATACCTTAGCACTTAATATCGTCTTTGCAATGCAATCACATATTATTAAAAGTAATTTATTTATTAGGCATTAAACTTTTAGGGTGCACGTAATTGACTGTGTTTCTCACAATTTAATACTCTCTGTCATTACTATCCCCAGTGTTGAATTAGATCTCCGTACTGTTCCAGCTTTATTGTTCCAAAAGATTTGGAACTCTACTGGGAATATTGATAAATAACCCCCAGGCTGCTTCAACGAGCCAGCTACATGTGAATAATACAGAATACTGTTTGTGGCACACCCGCCACTATGGGTATAATTTGGCTAGTTGCTCCAGCCAAGTGTGCATAAAAAATTCTGCATTGAAAGAAGAATTAAAACATCCAAACAGCGATTTGTAGTTGTAGTAATGTTATTTAGTTAAAATTATGTTAATAATAATATGACTCTCCTGTTACTGAGATAATGGGCTAGCGTTTGCAGTGGGAGAAACGATTTCAGATAAATATTTACCTAGCCTTTTACTCCTGTTCTGAACAGAGTTTGCCTTTCACTACGAACTGAAATACTAACACAGGAAGACGTCTTTAGTTATTAGATCACGTGCATGTGCACGTATGATCTTGGGCATTAATCACCTTTCATATGATTTTATTCCACAAATCAGAAACCTGAACTGCACTGAATTCTCAGTCTTTCCCCCAAATACTTTGCGGGAACCTAACCATTGACGACGTAAAGTATTACAGAAATAAGATGCTTTGACAGCAATACGAGTTTAGTCCTTCGCAGGAGTTTTACCCTCTAGTGTGCTAAGTGCGCTAAGAACAATGATTCTAACGTGCGCAAGCGTTTATGTTATATGTCTGTTGTCGGTAATAAATTGCGTGTTAACTGCATTTACTGGTATTCTGGAAGCATTCCCCATTCGAATCCCTACGACTCTTTACTGACAATGTCACTGGAAGAAAACGTGGAACACACACACACACACACACACACACACACACACACACACACACGCGCACACATACACACACACACACACACACACACACACACACAAACACACGTGCGCGTGCGTCTGATTTATACTCTCACTCACACAAGTCAGGAAATTAATAACAATAAAAACTATATACATGTGTGTCACAACAAAATTTATTACATATACTATGTGATCGAAAGTATCCGAACATCCTCAAAAACATACGTTTTCCTTATTAAGTGCTTTTTGCTGCCACCTGCTGCCCATATCAGCGACCTCAGTAGTCATTAGACATCGTGAGAGAGCAGAATGGGGCGCTCCGCGGAACTCACGGACTTCGAAAGTGGTCATGTGATTGGGTGTCACTTGTGTCATACGTCTGTAAGCGAGATTTCCACACTCCTAAACATCCCTAGGTGCATTGTTTCCGATGTGATAGTGAGGTGGAACCGTGGGGAGACACGTGCAACACAAAACGGTACAGGCCGACTTCGTCTGTTGACTGACAGAGAGACCGTCCACAGCTAAGAGGGTCGTAATGTGTAACAGGCTGACATCTATCTAGGCCATTACACAGGAATTCCAAATTGCATCAGGGTCCACTGCAAGTACTATGACACTTAGGCGGGAGGTGAGAAAAATTGGATTTCATGGTCGAGCGGCTGCTCATAAGCCACACATCACGCCGCTAAATGCCAAAGGTTTGGTGTAAGGAACGTAAACATTGGACGATTGAACAATGGAAAAACGTTGTGTGGAGTGACAAATAACGGTACAAAATGTGGCGATCCGATGGCAGGGTGTGGGTACGGAGAATGCCCAGTGAACGTCATCTGCCAGCTTGTGTAGCGCAAGCAGCAAAATTCTGAGGCTGTGGTGTTACGGTGTGGTGGTGTTTTTCTTGGAGGGGGCTTGCGGCCCTTGTTGTTTTGCGTGTCACTATCACAGCACAGGCCAACATTGATGTTTTAAGCGGCTTCTCGCTTCTCGCTTCCCACCGCTGAAGAGCAATTCGGGGGTTGGCGACTGCGTCTTTCAACACGATCGAGCACCTGCCTGTGGCGGAGTGGCTACACTCACCGATCGACATCGATACCTCTCCTCGGTGTATCACTCCGTGAAGAATGGGCTGCCATTCCCCAAGAAACTTTACAGCACCTGACTGAACGTATGCCTGCGACGAGTGGAAGCTGTCATCAAAGCTAAGGATGGGTCAGCACCATACTGAATTCCAAAATTAACGATAGAGGGCGCCACGAACTTGTAAGTCATTTTCAGTAAGCTGTCCGGATACTTTTGATCAGATAGTGTATTGTATTGTATTGTATTGTATGTTAACCGGGGCCGTAGAAACGACGGAGAGGCTCCGTCCCCGCGGCAACCGCGGTGGTCCACAACCCCACGACGGCTACCACGGCCCACTTCACCCCTCCGTCGCCCCACAGCCCGAACCACCTATTTCAGGGTTATTGTGCGGTTCGGCACCCGGTGAATCTCCCAGGGAACGCCTCACACCAGACGAGTGTAGCGCCTATGTTTGCGTAGTAGAGTAATGGTAGCGTACGCGTACGTCGAGAACTTTTTTGCGCAGCAATCACCTACATAGTGTAGCTAAGGTGGAACAAGGGGAACCAGCCCGCATTAGCCGAGGCAGATGGAAAACCGCCTGAAAACCATCTACTGACTGGCCGACTCATCGGTACTCGACACAAGTCGAGCGGATTCGTGTCGGGGACCATGCACTCCTTCCCAATCGGGAAAGCCGTTCGTTAGACTGCACAGGCTATCACATAGTGTACTGTCAGCAAATATTTTTTTTTAGTCATCAGTATTCTGACTGGTTTGATGCCGCTCGCCACGAATTCTCTCCTGCACAAACCTCTTCATCTCAGAGTAGTTCTTGCAACTTTGCTGGCTATGTTTACAGTCTCTGTTTTGATCTACAGCTTTTGCGCTCTACAGCTCCCTCTAGCACCATGGAAGTCGTTCCCTGATGTCTCAACAGATGTCCAATCATCGTGTCTCTTCTCCTTGTAAGTGTTTTCCACATATCCCTTTTCTCTCTGATTCAGCACAGAACCTCGTCATTCCTTACCTTCTCAGTCCGCTTAATTTTCAACATTCGTCTGCAGCACCTCATATCAAATCCTTCGATTCTCTTCGTAACCATCAATCCTGAAGTTAAGTTTCTCACTGTTCTAATTTCTGCTACTTCTCAATACTTTCGTCTTTCTTCGATTTACTCCCAGTCCGTATTCTGTACTCATTAGACTGTTCATTCCATTCAGCAGATCATGTAATTCTTCTGCACTTTCACTGAGGATATCAATATCAGCAGCGAATCGTATCACGGGTATACTTTCACCTGGAATTGTAATTTCACTCCTGAACTTTTCTTTTATTTCCATCATTGCTTCTTCATTGCACAAACTGAGCAGTAGGGGCGAAAGACTGTGTCCCTGTCTTACGCCCTTTTTAATCCGATCACTTTGTTCTTGGTCGTCCACTCTTATTATTCCCTCTTGGTTCTTGTACGTATTGTATATTACCCGTCTCTCCTTATAGCTTACCCGTATTTTTCTCAGATTTTCCAACATCTTGCAGCATTTGACATTGTCGAACGCTTTTTCCATGTCGAAAAATCCGATGAAAGTGTCTTGATTTTTCTTTAGTCTAACTTCCATTATCATTCGCAACGTCAGAATGGCCTGTCTGGTTCCTTTCCCTTCCTAAAGCAAAACTGATCGTCATCTAATAGATCCTCGATTTTCTTTTACATCTTCTGTGTATTATTCTTGTAAGCATCTTGGATGTACGAGAAGTCAAGTTGATTGTGCGATAATTCTCGCACTTGTCAGCTCTTGCAGCCTTCGGAATTGTGTGGATGACATTTTTCCGAAAGTCACATGGTATGTCGCCAGACTCATACATCCTACACCCATCGTGAATAGTCGTTTTGTTGCCACTTCCCCCAATGATTTTTTAAATTCTGATGGAATTTTATCTATCTCTTTCACCTTATTTGATCTCAGGTCATCCAAAGCTCTCTTTAGTTCTGATTCTAATACTGGATCCCCTGTCTCTCCTATATCAACTCCTGTTTCTTCTTCTATCACATCAAGCAAATCTTCCCCCTCATAGAGGCCTTCAATGTATTCCTTCCACCTATCCGCTCCCTCCTCTAGATTTAACAGTGGGATTCCACTATTAATGTTTGCACCTTTGTAATTTCACCAAAACTTGTTTTGGCTTTCCTATATGCTGAGTCAGTCCTTCCAGCAATCATTTCTTTTTCGATTTCTGCACATTTTTATGCGGCCATTTCGTCTTACCTTTCCTGCACTTCCTATTTATTTCATTCCTCATATACTTGTATTTTTGTATTCATGAATTTTCTTGAACATTTTTGTGTTTCCTTTTTTCATTGATCAACTTGATGTCTTCTGTTGACCATGGTTCCTAAGCAGTTCCCATCTTTGTATCTATGTTTTTCTTTCCAACTTCTGTGACTGCGCTTTTTAGAGGTGCCCATTCCTCTTAAACTGTAGTGCCTACTGAGCTATTCCTTACTGCTGTATCTATAGCCTTAGAGAACTTCAAGCATATCTCGACATTCCTTTGTACTTCCGTATTCCACTTCCTTGCATACTGATTCTTCGCGACTAATCTCTTAGACTTCAGCCTTCTCTTCATCGCTACTTCATTGTGATCTGACTCTGTATCTGCTTTTGGGTACACATTACAGTTCAGTATCTGATTTCGGAATAACTGTTTGACCATGATGTAATCCAGTTGAAATCATCCCGTGTCACCCGGCCTTTTCTAAGTATATGTCCTCCTCGTGTGATTCTTGACCAGGGTATTTGCTATTACTGGCTGAAGTTTATTACTGAAGTCAATTAATCTTTCTCCTCTCTCATTCTTTGTCCCAGGCCCATATTCTCCTGTACCCTTTTCTTCTACTCCTTTCCCTACAACTGCATTCCACTCCCCCTTGACTATCAGATTTTCATCTTCCTTTACGTACTGTATTACGTACTGTATTACTCCTTAGTATCCTCATGTACTTTATCTCTTCACCTTCAGCTTGCGACGCCGGCATGTATACCTGAACTATCGTTGGCGGTGTTGGTTTGCTCTCGATTCAGATAAGAACAAACCTATCACTGAACTGTTCACAATAACACGCTCTCTGCCCTACCTTCCTATTCATAACTCCCGTTATATCATTTTTTACTGCTGTTGATATTACCCTATACTCATCTGACCAGAAATCCTTGTTTTCTTTTCATTTCACTTCACTGACCCCTACTACATCTAGATTGAGCCTTTACATTTCCCCTTTCAGATTTTCTAGCTTCCCTACCACGTTCAAGCTTCTAATGTTTTGCCCCAACTCGTAGAACGTTATATTTTCGTTGGTTACTCAATCTTCCTCTCGTGGTCACCTCGCCTTTGGCAGTCCTCTCCCATAGATCGGAATGGGGGACTATTCCGGAATCTTTTGCCAAAGGAGAGATTATGATGACACTTTTTCACATTAGAGGCCACAAGTCCTGTGGATACAAGTCGTGTGCCTTTAATGCAGTGATTGCCTTTGCCTTCTGCATCCTCATGCTGTTGCGAGGCCGCGTCCTATGACGTTTTGATTATTAATCCTAGACCAAGTGTGAAATCCAAGAATATTACTGTTTTAAAAACTCCTCAATCTGTTGCAACCCTCTTTGACTATAGTGCATCTGACAAGAATGACTGCAAGAAACCAGTTAATTTAATTAAGTTAACGACAGTGTTATTCGAAAATGTCAGCAAATGTGCATACTGTAAAACAGTATATCACTGTTGCATGGTTCAAATGGCTCTGAGCACTATGCGACTTAACTTCTGAGGTCATCAGTCGCCTAGAACTTAGAACTAATTAATCCTAACTAACCTAAGGACATCACACACATCCATGCCCGAGGCAGGATTCGAACCTGCGACCGTAGCGGTCGTTCGGCTCCAGACTGCAGCGCCTAGAACCGCGCGGCCACTCCGGCCGGCTACTGTTGCTAGACATCAAACTAATTTGACATAAAGAAATTGCTGCACTACACAACAGGTAACAGTCTTACGTCTGAATGAGGATACTTCAGCTAATTCTTGGTTCAAATGACGTTCACTAGTATGTTGAAGTTTCGGCTTCAACTCTGATAAACGTTGTAAGACTCGTTGGTTCTTGAGATGTTACGTTTTCTCCACGCTGCTGTGTCCAGAGAAGTGGCCGCAGTACAAAGACATGACCAATGAAGATAGACATAACGCACCTTCAAACAGCATCTGTATTGCGCGTGTGCTCGCTTTTATGGCATAATGTCTTCATCTTGCACTAGACGGACGAAGATGGCGTAGTCCCTCTTGCTATATTAAAGTTAATTAGATATAAGAAATTACGTCATGGTAAATTAGTGATGTGAAGCTGACACTGATTCTGGTCCCAACATATTTAAGGTATATGTAGTTACAGGAAATGTTAGAATGGGATTTTTACGTTTGGAACAGGTGAAATACTATATACAGTCAGTAAAAGCTTATTATTCCGAAACATGCATATTTACCGATTTTTCCATCAGTAACACATAAAACTCACTTGTGGCCTTCATAATTTAATTATAATGCTAATATGCTGCTACGGTGCTCATAATCACAAATCTTTTGCGGTCTTCTGTTCTTCTGTAGCACAATTTTCGAAGGTCACGGGCTATAGACGAGCACCTATCAGTGCAGCAATATCACAGTCCACACTTTTCACTTCGTTCTTCTATTAATTGACTTTCTCTCTCTCATACAGTCCAAATCTGAAATCTAAGTTGCCAAATTGGTCCTTTTTAAAAATGGAACAATCAGCCATTTGCTTAAACATACAGCACACTGAAATCGCGCGTCTCCACGGCCTCCAAATTGACTCAGTTCGGTAAAACATGACCAGCTCTTCTGTTGCATGTCTTTCAAAATACTTCCCACCTATTACTAAGCCTTGACTTCAAATTCCTGCTCAACCAGGTCAAAGTTTTCGAAATTGGCGTGCAGGGATTTATTGATGTTATGTGTTGAAATAAGGGTGGAAGGTGAATTATTTGAAGAAACCTAATTTTGTCTGGCTCTGATATCTTAGTCTTTCCGATACTGTCCATGTGATTGTTAACGCTAAATACATCTGCAGGATTGAAAGATGTCCTGCCTTGAACTCTGTTTCATTTCGTAGCATGGGCGGCGCCTCAGGGGCTGGATGTTTCAGTGGGAATGAGACTTCCACAGCTGAGGAAGTGGTTCAGTCTCCGTAGGCTCTGGACAACAAGTAAGATAGTCTTAGTGACAGAACAATTTCTATGCAAATTGAAGATGGAGGAGGGGAGAAAGTAAAGGAAAGGGAAGGGATTACTGATGCCAGCTGGATCCGGACATTACGCGGAATCGAGGACGAGTAAAAATATCTACCGGACCAGGATTCGAACCCAGGATTTGGTGCTTACTAGACAGGGGCGTTAACCACTGTGTAATACGGGGCAGTGTTATTGTACCTGAACTGACTAGCTCAGTATGCCTCATGGCTGATCCACATTCCCACCGAGCGCCATCTACCAGTAGTCTTTGTCTATTTCCTTCATGCTCGCTTCTATGAGATTCCCGCAGAAGGGCAGACATACTTGTGCATCTTCACTGAAGAAGGTGGATTCATTACCCATCTAGGCGAATTAATTATATGTATGCATGGTGCCCGTTCTTTTGGACATGTCCAAAAGAACAGATACCACGCATACATATAAGGACAATATTCCTCGCACCTCACAAAACCACTCAAAAAACGAGTAATAAACGTCACGTCTGTCTCATCTAGCTACGTATCTCTCTGTAGAAACGATATGTTTGGTTCTTTACCGGAAATATTATTAAAAGGACTGGATCTTGATCTTAGTTGAACACATTTATTCCGTTGATCTAATGTCTAATAACGTATCACCAACTTTTAATTGAAACTTGTTAAGGTGAACTGGCCGGGGTGGCCGAGCGGTTCTAGGCACTACAGTCTGGAACCGCGCGACTGCTACGGTCGCAGGTTCGAATCCAGCTTCGGGCATGTGTGTGTGTGTGTGACGTCCTTAGGTTAGTTAGGTTTAACTCATTCTAAGTTCTAGGGGTCTGATGACCTCAGAAGTTAAGTCCCATAGTGCTCAGAGCCATTTGAACCATTTGTTAAGGTATTATGCGGGTCGTACAATATTTCCTTTTGTGCAGTGTTGCTACCTTCAAGTAAATTATCGTATCTCACAGTCTTAACGTAAAGAAACGTAACAGAGTTAAATGGATGTCACACTCTGTGAGGAGGAAGAGTTTTTTTAATAAGAATAATTAGAAGTAATAAGGTAAGAGTGGTATGATACTGAAAAAATATATGTCTACTCTGGCCTAATATACTTTATGGAAATGCCATTTCAGGCAGACTGCGCCACCAGCTGTTGTGAATTGATTTCTGAATTGTTCCTCTTCTGTGAAGCTAGTGATTTAAGTTTGTGTGTGTACTCAGAAGCATCCAACAATGCCTAGTAAACGGTCATACGTGTGATGGATAATCGAAAGTTCCATAGAGCTGCACAGCCAGTATGTCGATTAATTTCATAGAGTGTGATAGGATCGAGTGCTAAATGGGTCATGACAAATTTACGGCAGAGAACACTCTCTGATGGAGAGCTTCGTGCATTGCATGTACGTTTGCGTTTCATTGCCTAAGAAGACACTGTCAGGCTCACATTACTTTGCTTGATAACAGCATCTTTTCGGGAACCTAGCCGTTACAGACGATTTGCCTCCACACGCACTTTCGGAGCGATGTTGATTTACAAAGTATGGCAAGTGCTCGGTTTGGCACCATTGGATGTGATTCCAATGTGTAGGGGAATGGAAAACAAAAAATGGCACTGGAGGAAACTTTTTAGTCTTTCCAATATTTGGTTATCCTATGCATTATTGGTATATATGTTAATTTTGTTAAATTATACTCCATCTTCCCATTATGCGTCATTTCTAAGCAGACTTGCATACAAAACTATGTCGTTGATTGGAATGAGCAAATTAATCTGTGCTTTTGCAATGAACAGTAAAGAGGGAGAGAAAAATTTCAGTTTATTCTTTGCTTCAATAAATCATGTAACAGTCCACTTACACAGTGACACAGGCAGCAAAACAAAGAAATTGAGAGTAATGCTATATATGTTCCTGTGCATCATATGTTCAGCATTACTTGTATTCATAGACTACCGGGTCAATGCAGTGGGTGACTTCAGTAATGTAATGAAACCTATACAAAATGTATATCACATAATACTCGATCCGTTAGTAACGCTGCAATTTATTGTACTCATGTTGGAAGTGTGGGCTGGATTCAAAGCACTAAACAGTAGCATTATACAGACAGTAGTGCCAAGAGTCGACTCGTGTGTGGTGGGTACACTGCTGGGTCTCTCGAGGTCACCAACAACCACATCAAGTAATTTCCAAGACCTACGACAGGCACATCTGTTACTTCATCGGGCTGCGGAAGTTCTACAGAATCATTTCGGAATGACGGTAGTTCTAGACCTCACCTTCTCAATTTCTGGGGTCATCTGCAGCTCGTACGAGGTAATTGCAGCTATCAGCCGCCAGGAAGAGGCGGGAAACATCCTGTACGAAGGAGCGACGCACGTGTCTCTGCTGTGGCTGGTGCTGCACGTGTGGAAGCTGGCGGCGCTGACGCTGAGTTGCTCGGCGGTTTCCGCAGAGGCGGCAGCTACGCAGCTGCTGCTGCAGAGGGCGGTCGCCCTCCACAGCAGGCCGGGTCCACAGCTGGGGGCGCTGCTGCAGCTGGTTGCCCTCAGTCCGCAGCTGCACTTCACCGCCGCTGGGTTCGTCACCGTCGACCGCAGCTTGCTGGTGTCCGCCCTGGCTGCGGCAGTTACGTACCTCGTGTTACTGACTCAGTTCAGTGGGAACTGCTGAAGCCGGCACGTGTGGCCGTGCGGTTCTAGGCCATTCAGTCTGGAACCGCGTGACCGCTACAGTCGCAGGTTCGAATCCTGCCTCGGACATGGATGTGTGTGATGTCCTTAGGTTAGTTAGGTTAACTAGTTCTAAGTTCTAGGGGACTGATGACCTCAGAAGTTAAGTCCCATAGTGCTCAGAGCCATTTGAACCATTTTGAACTGCTGGATGCTACAACATTTCATAAATGTACTGCTAATAACTTCATCAGATAAGATATTATCCACCCCCTCCAAAGAGCACATTGATCGGTTTGGAGCACTGTTAGCACAGTAAGATGGGTCAAGTGGGACTTGACAGAGAAGCAGAAAGAAGTTATCGTGTTTTGGAGTCCCCAAAACCACATCGTGACTGAAGGTGCCCAATTTGTTGGAGTATCAGCAAAGACTGTCTAACATTCATGGTGGTGTCTGTTCTATATCGTATCTCCCTACCACTTTCGCACAACGACGCTCTGAGCGTGTTTTTTAGGGAATTGACTAGTTTGAACCTGGGACCTGTTGCTGGTAAGGAGACGCCAGACCACACATGACATCTAAAATTCAGAAGAGTTCAGTGAGACTAGCGATGATATAACCAAACTCTTAATGATTTCAGCGTCAGCTCCACTGCACTCCCTGTAAAAGAATCTTAATACTAACTAAATTTAGTGGAAGAGGTTCAAGGCTTTCCTATTTTTAGTTAGCTGGTATAATAACGTCGAAAAAGCAGTTACGTTTACCATTGGAAATTTTATTCTACTCACAAAACATTGTTTATAAATTGCACTATTGATAAAAGGAAATGTTTTAATATAGGATGGTAAAAACCAACTGCGTTCAACAAAAATGTGAACGAGTATTCCCTGGGTTTCCAAGTTCTACAATGGATCGAAGGATGACCTATGCCATATCACATCTATATTATAGGTCTAAATTAAGTTTCACAAGAGATAAAAACTATCAAAATGGTCTACAGTGACCCTCAATTATCTTTAATTACTTATCTAACTTGTCGTAAATTACAGTGGCTGATGTGGCTTTTCAATAACTATATAACCAAAAAATCATCGCATTTCAGATTTTTACTTCAAGTGGCAAATGTGAACACCATGACATTTAATTGGCGATCGACACTAGTATTACGCAAAAAGGGGGCGTAACAGATGAGACTTCTGCATTTCTGAGTGAAGCCTTATGCGCTCAAAAATGCGTCATCGCGTGCGTTCATTACCTTGTCGGTGTTTAGGCAGCGTCAGGGCGGCGGCGGGCAGCACAGCTCCGCTCACCTCGCCGTCTCGGAAGCAACTCACCTCTCCTAACTTCTCCTTTCTACCATTTACCGAAGTTGGTTTAAAAAAAAAACTATCTGGCTGTGTTTTCATCTGACCAATCAGGGTCCCAATGTTAACCTTAAGCTCCGCCTACAAAAATTCTGTCTATCCAATGAGAAACGTTATACTTTTTAAAGTTTGCAACGTAACAGAGACGCGAAAAAGTCTCACGCTAAAACTTACAGCTGGTGTGGTCCTTTTAGCGTTATCGTAAGATCTATACTGTTCTTCTGGAGGGCGCTATCTTTTTACATGGGCTGGGGGGTCCTAACGTAACAGAGACGCGAAAAAGTCTCACGCTAAAACTTGCGGGTGGTGTGGCCCTTTTTGTGTTATCGTAAGACCTATTTTTCTGGAAGCCTCTAGCTTTTAACATGGGCTGGGGGGTGGTCCTTGATGTAACAAAGACGCGAAAAAGTCTCACGCTAAAACTTGCAACTGGCGTTGTCCTAGTCGTTAACTGGCGACGTGGGTGTCCAGTCCGTCCCTTATCGTAGGGCCTTCTAGCTTAACACGGTTCTGCTCTCGGCTTCTGTTCTCGTTTCTCCCCTCGGAACTGCGTCTGTCTCGCGGTGGGAAGGTATGACATACATTTAGGCATTCTTGTGTTAGTCTGTGGTATTCCATTTGCTCACTCGTTACTCGTATTACTTTGGTTAATTTAATGTCACGATTTATTTGGAGCTATGTGACATACTACTGGATTTGCTTATCATGTCAGGATTGTCATGGAAGGTGTTGGATTTGCCTGACACCTTACAACTGTCCAGAGTGTATACAGGAAATGGTGTATCACTCCCAACCATGTCAGACGTGCAAGAACAATAGTCATAAAAAGATCTCAACACGGACCAAAGAAGAGTTACACGCCTGGATCCCTTATCATTTAGCTACAATATAGCAGGTCTGCAACTGGAAGCAGTTAATTGCATAAATTATCTGGGAGTACGCATTAGGAGTGATTTAAAATAGAAACATCAAATAAAGTTGATTGTCGGTAAAGCAGATGCCAGATTGAGATTCATTGGAAGAATCCTAAGGAAATGCAACCCGAAAACAAAGGAAGTAGGTTACAGTACGCTTGTTCACTCACTGCTTGCATACTGTTCAGCAATGTGGGATCCGTACCAGATAGGGTTGATAGAAGAGATAGAGAAGATCCGACAGAGAGCAGCGCACTTCGTTACAGGATCATTTAGTAATCGCGAAAGCGTTACGGAGATGATAAACAAACTCCAGTGGAAGACTCTGCAGGAGAGACGCTCAGTAGCTCTGTACGGGCTTTTGTTGAAGTTTCGAGATCATACCTTCACCGAGGAGTCAAGCAATGTATTGCTCCCTCCTACGTATATCTCGCGAAGAGACCATAAAGATAAAATCAGAGAGATCAGAGCCCTCATAAAGGCATGCCGACAATCCTTCTTTCCACGAACAATACGAGACTGGAATAGAAGGGAGAACCGATATAGCTACTCAAGGTACCTTCCGCCACACACCGTCAGGTGGCTTGCGCAGTATGGATGTAGATGTAGATGTAGACAGCCAATGACAATTTGTTTCAAACTGTCAGGAATTTCTGCAGTTGGTGAATTAAGGTCCATCTCAACAAGTTTCCAAGGGAATAATGCAAAAAGAACTTTAAAAATGGATTACAAACAGCACAATGAAATATTTATTTCAGTGGTTATGGTTTCGGTTAGAATGTGACTATCCTCAGACTCATTTATAATATTTGGTAGGCGGACCTGTGGTATGTTGACGTTTGTGGCGTCGTAACACCTGCTCCATTCACCGCTACCGCCAACTATTGTGGTATAAATCGTTTGAGGAGAGTCACTCATTTATAACATTTGGTAGGCGGACCTGTGAGACGTTGACGCTCGTGGAGTCGTAATACCTGCTCCATTCACCGCTACTTCCAGCCATCGAGGTACAAATAGTCTGAGGATAGTCACATTCTGACCTAAACTAGTAACTACTGAAGTAAATTTTTCCTGCGGTCATGACTGTTTTTGATCGATTTTTAAAGTACTACCAGCCGATCACTTTTCTTCATGAGAAATGTTCTCAAAAATTAAATCAAGAAGATTGCAGGCAATCCAATTTTGGAGTCGAGTACCTCGCTAAAGACCATTGCTCTCGCTGGCACATAAAGCTGCATCTCTTCAATACTCCAAATAACACACAAACATGACAGTCTCTGGCTGAAGATATTTGTTGTGATAGGATGAGTTTCGATTTCGAGTCTTTTGAAATTATGCATGTGTCTAGTGGACTGTCAGCCCAGTGAGGTATTTAACTCCCAGTATCTAGTGCTTGTAATTCTGTCTATGAGTGGTTCTGTGATGTTTTGGATGTGAAAAAATGAAATGATCATACAGCATTGATGGCTGTGGGTCATCACTTGGGGAAGTTCGGCCGCCGAGTTGCAAGTCATTCAATTGACGCTACACTGGACGACTTGCCCATAGGTGATGATAAAATGCGGATGAGGACAATACAACACTCAATCCTCAAGTGGTGAAAATCTCTGAGCTGGCCAGGAACTGAACCAAGGCCCACTAATGGCAGTGAGACGTGCTGACCACGCATTAACGAGGGGACGATTTTGGATCTATTCTCATATGATGTTGGGCCTGCTTATTCAGGTTATTTCGAACATGAACCACAATTGTTTATGTGAACATACTCAGTGACGAAGTGTTGCCCCTTCTTCTGCATTTTCGTCCTGAGTAAGTTGTGGACACTGCTGTCTTCCATGATGGCAACAGCCATGTTCACAGGGTTCACACATACGCTCTTGGTTTGACAAAAAATTAAACATCGTTTTTGCACATTGTCTGGCACTCTATATCATTTGATCTTAATCTAATAAAGAACCTGGGACTATTCGGAACAGCTGGTTAACTGAAGGTAACAATCAATATCCTGTCAATATCTCTGCTCTGTGGCATCTCATCTCAACAATTGGCTTCAGCTGGAAAACCTGATGTCAGTGTTACACGATATTAGCGCCTTGTTTGCGGTTTTCGGTGACAAGGTTTTTGTCATTCTTTTGTTCAAAGCTGTATCAGCTATCACCATTCCAAGAAAACAAGTGTTTAGTGGCTATCTAAGAACCTTTCAACTCTGAGTGCTCTTCTACATTCACACAAGGACTAGTGTGTCACTACAGTTGTCTTAAGGCATATGTAAATATGTTTCAGCAATGTAAATTTCATATTCACACATCTAGTGGACAGATGTGAAGGACTAACGGGATACACGACTACTTTCACCATCACTCGTCATACACGCTCTTGGTTGTTCCCACACTGATCAAATCTATTAAGATAACTAAACTGCGTGGTACACAACAATGTTCTCAATTTCAATTAGACATTATTCCATGTTTCTTCTTATGCTTTTGCTTCTCCATCTTCTTCAGCAATGAGATTAAGACTTTGATAATATTGCTACTGAACATGCTGTCAAGAGTTTTTTCCAGCTTGCATATCACTCTTTGCTGTCATAATAAATTTCCAGATAGGAAAAAAAAACTGGATAACTAACTTTCTATTGCTTCCCATTTCCTTCTTCTTCTTGAATGACTTTTGCTTGTTCCAGTTTCATCACTTTGTCATAGGCCTTCTCATAGACTTTCTTCCTACATGATTGTATTCATAGAATTTGCTTTGAATTCTTGTGCCATCCATTTGTAGAAGCGTTCTTTCCATTTAATGTGTGCTGCACAGTATCTACGTCAAGGGCACCAAAAGCTGATGTGAAGAGAGAATGATTCGTTGCGAACAGCATGGCAGGGCAAAGAGTAAGATAGTGTGAATGGTTTAGTGATGGAATTATGTTCACCAGTATAGTCATCAAACCAATACTAACAATTATAGCTTGGGTGTACATATTGACATTATAGACAGAATACAGAAAGCTGATAGTATTAAAGAGATAGAGTATTTCAATAGTTAAGTTCAGTTTTTAATTAAAGCATTCATGTTAGCAATGAGCCCATACTTGAACATGATGACTGGTACGTAATCAGTTACTTAACCTATATCTCAGTTTCTTATAATTTAATATCATCTGTAATCATAAATGTACCTGTTCATTTAACTGCTTTATTGTATTTCTAGTTACTGAAATAGGAATAAATGGACGATCAGTTATGTTCATTTTAAGAATACTTTGACATCACTAACTGGTGTCAGTGTGAGTCACCACTAAGGAACTAAGTAATTAAGAACCTTTTAATTTACCATGCAATTAGATTCCATTCCCACATTATAAGAGAGAAACAAACATCAGAAATGGATTGTATTACATTTTTAGGTGGTCTTTTCATGATCACTTGAAAGTAACCAGAACAGACACTTGAGATTACTTTGTTCAGGAAACATTCATCATTAGTGGTATTAGTTCATTTCACTGCAGAGATAAAAGAAATTCACTAATATTAATTAATATTCAGTAATTAAGTCATATTCAGCAATATTAAGAATGCTCTAAATCCACAAATTGATGTTAGAATTAACTGTCACCAAGTAATTACATAACTAACAAGCTTTAAATCTCGCATACCATATGGTTCTGTTGCTGTAACATAACTTATTTTTAGGTGCTTTTTCTAGATCAGCCACTTGAAAGTAATCAAAACAGATATCAGAGAATACATTTTTCATATAAGTTATGATATTTTCAATCTGCTAAACCAAGTCATTCTTCTAAAAAACTCCAGATGTCAGGTCAAAAATTCATAAACACGCAATGGAACAGTAATATGTTGTTAGTAGAATTCTTATTTTGTTTTTAATTTAATTCATAGGACATTCAGTAATTTTTGTTTTGCAGAACAATGTTGACAGTGAGTGTAGAATTCAGAGGGAATACTAGTGATGCAAGAAAGGTATGATCTTTACATCTGAGAATGGCTGTACATACTTAATTCTCATACACCACACTGTCATGGAAAACATGACCTAAAATATTTGTGTTGGAAAATCCTCTACATCTATTTCCCAAAATTTTTGCTATGTGAAACAGAATGAACTTACTCAGACCTATTTCATTTGTGTAACTTCCCTCATAGAGTTTTGTGTGGTTAAATTTTCCTTAGACAAACACAAGTCAAAACGAACAGTGCAGTATGCAGAAAAAGTACACGACTTCTTTCCACAACAGTAAAAGAAAGAATGAAAGAAAACAAATTAATATGTTAACGAAGCAGAGACGGTAGTTCTCATTCTCTGTATATCTAATACTGTGTCTTCAGAGAATAAACTGACAGCAGCATTAACTAATCAATCCAAAAATGCAGCAATAGGCAGTTACTTTTAACACCATTTTATGTTACCAATTTATTACAAATTTGATACAGTCCTCTGGTCAAAAGTTGCATCACATTATACACCTATAAGATCCAAAGGGAAAAAAACACTAAAAATTTATATATTTTATGGTTGTCAAAAACTAATAATTAGTTTTTTTACATTTAAGTTGTTCTCAGCAACAAGTGAACACAATAGTTTGCAACAATCATTTACTCCAACACCCAAAGCTCAGAGATACTAGTGAGTGAAGACACATTAAAACAAAATATATGGTACCAATATTATGGAGGATGAATTATATTTAGATTTAATATTCATTCTGCAGATCTTACTTCTCAAAGATTTCAAAGAAATCGGAATGTTAGACACATGGTTACTCACAAATTGATAGAACTGTTTAGTAAATATTTTATTTCAGAGATACAAAAGTGCATTAATTAAGTTCTAGGCTAATTTAAGTTTTATTTCACAGATCATATGATTGCATTATGAACTGTAGAAGTCAAATATTACATATAACTCATATTATGTAACATATTACACATATTATTGACAATTCATGCATCAGTTACTCATCTGTGAAATTAACTGACTGAGAAGAAGGAGTCTGCCATTAATGTATTCTTGTGATCACTCTAAAACTATACTCAATTTGTAGCTCATTTTTTATATTTCCTGGAAAGTTACTGAAGAGTTACAGTGTTTTGTAATGGACATTTGACCTAAGATGTAACTCTATAAACCATAATGAAGAATATTTTTACCTCTGCAGTATGTATTAATATATAAATGTATCATTCAAAACAAATTCTATTAAAATACAAATAAACTGAGAATTAATAGTGATGGTATGCAATTATTTAGTTTCCTACTAGATTGTCTGTCACTGGTGTAATGAACAAATCATATCACCTGCTTCTGTATTTTGAAAATTTTAGTTTGTGAAGAGTTGTCAAATTATGATTAAAATGTTAATAATGAGGTGTGTTGTATTCTTTATTTTCTCATGTTCATCTGATATGTACATTGTAGAAATAAAATGTTTGTTCAACATGTTTATTCTTTGTATGCTTCTTTTATCTTAATTTATTACTAGATATTCTATTATATGACATGGATTACCACACAAGACACCATATGTATTTTGTTACAGTCATTGATATTACAATCCAGAAGTAAATAACAAACAGGTTTTTTATTTGCAATCCTCAACATTCTCCTCACCCTGATTAATCTCAAGCACGATAACCAACTGCACAGTGCAACTAATATTTCTTCAGTCAGTTGTGTGCAGATATAAATTCTGCACTACTCCATGTCTTTCTGGTTTTCCCTCTGTAATATGGTCTCTCTTCCACATATAGCCTAACTGTGTTTCTTCCTGTAAGAGGGCAGTACCTACCACTCGTCATTTACAGTTTCAGTTAGGACTTTATGGTAGTTTCTGGTCTTGAAAAGATATTCCTCAGGAAATCTTTCTGCAGCTTTTCCCTTTGCTTTGCCTCTTTTCAAATACCCCTCAATACACTGAGTTCATGACAAGTTACAATGCAGTCGTCCATTCGCCAGTTACGAAAAGACTTTGTGTCAGGACTTCTTAGCCACATTAATAATGCATAATGTTGTGCAATGGAAAAATATAGTTGATGATACTCCTCTAGCTAATTTTGCATTTATTACATTAGATCTAGACATACTTAAGGTTGCATACAAAACTAAATGTTGGGGAAGGATGCGACATCTACCATTCAGAACATTTTGCCAAGCCCCTCTAAACCGTTTACCAATTGTATTTCATTTCCTTTTCGTAATCAATTATTAAATAATACCGAACTTTAATCTTTATGCACCAAAATACGAGACGTAAAAAACAAAAGATAGCCAAAAACATACCAACTGTCCAAGAACCATTCTATAGGGAAGAAGGCGTTTTGAATTGTTCTTTATTGTGTTGTATCACTTAAACTGCTTATATTCATAATGTACAAATACAACAGTATAATGTTCCAGATACCACATTGATCTTGTTCACAGTTCCGTCATAACAGTCGCAAGACTCCATCTCTTTTTTGCTACCCACTGTGATTGCAGCGCGCCAAGCGGCCACAGAGCTATACAGTTGAGTTCGTCGAGTTCTTGTGAAAGCGAAAGCCAATGTTAGCTGCTTATATTGGTGTGTAGAATGTTTGTTAGAAGCGGGAGCGTCTATAGTCCAATAAACTGCAGTAACAACAACCAGAAAACTCCACATATGACCTTTTTTAAATATATGTTTCCTAAAGAGCATAGGAGTTGTGAACCGCTAGGGGAGAGTGGTGCACTCTGAACCACGGGGCACAATGGATCAGGTAGCATAATTTCAGTATAATGTGGTAAATTATTTTTTCCTCTGTGCATATGTTGTCAGTACTGCTCTAAAGACAGCCATTTGTTTTCTGCATGCTCTAGTTAGCGCCATTAGTGTTGCATTGGTGATATGTTAGTTTCACGACAATGAAGTTTATTTTTGGAGACATAGACAATTTGAATTTTTCTCAATCCTTTGTCACCAAAATTTAGAGTAAGTAAGTCATTGTAACAATATCAATACTGTATTTTAATGATATAGATCTTCAAATATTAACAATGTTCATACATAACCTGACAAGAGCTTTGTTTGAAATATGTACTGTTGCGGCACATTGAACCAAGCTCTCCTGGGGCACAATAGCCCATGGTTGATTGTGCCGCAGGGTGGTCCATTGTGCCCCAGGAATGTTTTAATTGTCCAATACAAGCACTCTGTACTTTGTTTCCTTAGCATGGGTGAAAACATATGCGTATGTATTTAAGGCTTTTAAATTACAGACGTTCAGCAGTCCTATTTTTTATTATCGGGTTTGAAGATGGTTTTTGTGGATGTCATGGAACATTTCATCCATAAATCCAGTAGTAGTAAAGACAATCCCGCACTTCTAATTTCAGACAATCATGAAAGCCATCTGTCAATTGAGGTAGTACATGTGACAAAAGCCAATGGGGTAGTTATGCTAACTATACTCCCACACACCTCAAACAAACTGCAGTCTGTAGATATAGGAGTGTTCTCTTCATTCAAGGGAACTTATTACTCAGAATTAAATTCAAAACTCCTACACAGGAAAGGCACTCCTCTCACTATTTATGATGTAGCTGCATGTGTAAAGATTGCTCATGACAGATCAATGACACCCACTAACATATGTTCAGCTTTCAATAAATGTGGAATATTTTCATTTGATGAAGACACCTTCACTGATGAATACTTTATGGTCAGAAAAGTAACAGGCAGGGTCGTGGAGGCAAACTGAACAACTTCAGATGTTAATTCTCTCCATCATATCAAGGATGCACAATCTGCAGGACAAGCCTCAGTTGATGTCAGCCAGTCACAAGATCTGCAGCAAGCAGGACCATCTGCAGTGATTAACACCCAAACAGTTTTCCCTAATGGAGTTTCTCCTGAAATAATTCGAGGATATCCAAAAGCAGAGAACAGAAAGAACAGTAATAAACGTAATAGAGGACAAAGTTTAATTGCAACTGATACACCGGAGAAAGATTTGTTGCAAGCCACAAAACATCCCAATAAAAAGACCAACTGGAAGCTTTACGAGCAGATGACAACATTAGTGAGGCGCATTGTGAAGAGAATGATGCCAACGTGGATGTGTCCGGTGAATGTGAGTACAACTTTGAAGAATTGGAAAACTTATCAGAAAAAGATGATTTCGTTTTGACCAAATTTGAACTAAAAAAACACCTGTTTACTACGTGGGGAATATTTTGAAACCGAAGGATGACACAGGTGGCTATCAGGTATCATTTTTAAGGAAAAGTGAAAAAAAGGGAAGTATTATTTTTCTCAGGTAAAGGATGAAACTTTTGTTCCAGCTAGCAACATACTTTATGTGCTCCCACGACCTACTATATTGTTGGTGTGACAAAGACACAAAAATCATATTTCAAATTTGGAGTCAGCTTTGAGTCCATTGATGTTAGGTAATTCCAAACTAAGTTACATAATTGTGTGCCTACGGATTTAATTATATGATTCACACCTGGAATATATGTAAACATGATGTTTAAAGTACATTTACACTTACTTTGTATGCTAAATAGGTTCTATCAATGAACCTATTTAAAGTGGTTCACTGTGCCCCACATGTGGGGCACAATGAACCATTTACCAAATTTTCTTCAAAGACGTGCAGCTAAAAAACAATTAATGACAATGAAATCATATAAGGCCACTTGACACTTGAATGATCAAAAGTGAAACATCTGTAAATCACAACTCTGTGATAAAATTATTGGGTGAGTAACATGGAGAAATATTTTTTATGGTTCAGTGTGCCCCACTCTCCCCTACAGTACAGAACATTTTATTTGCGATTTTATTGAAACCTACAGATGTTTACTGAAGAATTTCGTGTTTTTTTTAAGGACAAAAATTGCTAGTAAATAGCAGAAGACTTGACCGCTGCAGAAAGGCCTAGTATATCTACTTAGAAAGATAAAGTTTTCTCCGCTACACTTCCAGTCAAATGAGTGAATTAGGAACGTAGGTAATGTGTATGGAATGCAAGAACTACATTTTTTAACGTAGCAGACAATCTATGACAACTGTAGATGAAGGATAAAACGCAAAGACATGATAATAAAAGAACAAAAGGAATAAACTGTTTCCCATCCAAGAAGAAACCAATTTCACTGTTGATGCCGCACCTAAGGCACAATCGGCAAGAATCTGCAACACATTCGGTTTTTGAAACAAAAGTAATTACATTTACAAAAATATTTATGTATTAAAAACTCAAGTGAAGTGTAAGACTATGTGAAACATTATGCTACCTAAAAAGGTGACACGTGTCAAAGAAAGTGCTGCCATAATAAGAACAGACAACAAAAGAAATATTCTTCTCATGCATGAAGTAGATGTTTATATTATCCTGTTTTCAATGGAGCAAGCTACAATTATACACACATTCGAAAGTATTTCTTCGTCATTAAGTTGTAGCTTATAGCAGTGAATCAAGGAGATTTGGCTGTTTTACACGTATTTCATGATCATTCTTGTCTCACCCGAATTTAACTACGCTTGGAAAGCTAGAACTTAATAAATATTTCACTAATTAACTAGAAAAATGATAAAATCCTATTTTAATTTTACGGCTGCTTTCTCACCACTTGGGGCGCTAGTGTCGCACCAATTGTCAGATTGTAACAATTTTCACAGCAGTGAGTGTCGTGACTGTATATGTTTGTCTGTGCTCTTGCCAATGTATGGGGGGTGCGATGTGCAACATCGATAGAAGGCTGTGTCCGAAAATGATACCATTGACAAAAGTGTATGAAGAAGTTTACAGAATGCGAAATCACTAATGTATTAAAGACAAACAGTGCAGTGTAAGGCAAGGCTTAAGAGAGTACTCCTTTACTGGACGAGTAGATTGAAGTGAAAACTCTTGAAGTTGCAGTGTCTGCGAGCTGGCTTCGTAACTGAATTGTGGTTCCAGCTCCGTACAAGTGCGGTGGAAACCTTGGAGTATAGGAAAGCGTGTGAGAAGTTGTTATCTCATAGGCCTTACCCTATCTGAGGGAGAGGAAGATGGAAGTCAGTATTGATTTCCTTGAGACTGCCAGTGAAGATGTGTTTCCACCTGCTGGCAAGCGAAATTTAGAGTATCGTTAGGACGCGTAACAAAGCTACCACACTTTATAGTGGCATCGTAAATCATCTTCTAGAGCGAGAAAAGTGAAGAGCCACTGGTCAGCACAGAAACTTCTGCTCATTGTGTTTTGTGGTAGTAAGTACATTCCGCTTGATTTTTTAAAACACTGTCGTACCATCAACAACGAACGGTATACAGAGACACTCCATAAGCTTAGAGACCCTTTGGACCACTCAAAAGTCTGCTGGTGATCCGAACGGTCTATCGCAATGTGCAATCACACACCCTTTTGGCAACATATCTGGTGATCAGTAAACCTAAACAAGGATCGTCAAGGAATTTTAATCGCAGTCGTTATAAATATCAGCACTCCTACACCATCACGATCAGTATCGATGACGAAATGAAAGGACCCAAACAAAGTGCTTTCAACAAAAGCGCCTGTAGAAATGACAAGGACGAGATCCCACGCCACAAATGATGAATTGAAGTAGATAAGTAGATGCGGAAAGTACCTGTATGGAAGAATTACATTCCAGTTAACTTCGTATTAAGCACCACATATCAAGCAGCCTGAACGTTTTCTCAAACCTTCCACAAGTTTTCGGATATTAATTGCTTCTCTCTAGCGTTTTAAAGTTAAAATGATTTCTATTTTTGCTCTACAATTTGTATGTGCACTCCATTTTTAACAGGTTTAAAGGAGTTTTAATTCTGATTGGACGGTCTTTACAGATAATTGTCTCAGATCCGAGGTCTCAAGCTGCATCATACTTTGTCAGCACTGCTGTGCATTTCCCTTTACATCAATCGTATGCCACAAGAATCAGTTCACTGATGATAGAATTGCACAGAAAACAATATCCACTCCGAAGCACAATGAAAGTTGCTGTCATCGGAGAAGCTGATTAGTTTTGTAGCTGAAGCTAGATGAGCGCAAACTTAAAAGCGTCAGCAAACAGTAATTATGGAAGGTCGTATACAATACGTTCACAGCTTTACTCTCGTATTAGGATTATACAGCTTACTGCGGAGAAGCTGCTTGGTTTTGTAGTTGAAGCTAGATGGACGCAAACCTAAATACATTAGCAAACAGTACTTACTGAAGGTGGTATACAATCTGTTCACAACTTTACCCTTATATTAGGATTACGCAGCCCACTCAAATCAAAGGTACGTCAACCGGTAAATTTTCTTATACTTATCACCAAATGTTCTGTTGTGCACAATAATGCGATTTATAAAATGCCAAGTCTTGAACAGGAAACAAACATTCTACAACACAACCCCGGTCTATCATTGGTATAAGGTGAAAGTGAGGTGGTTCAGCGTTACTGTATTTAACACTGTAACGTTTTCTGGAAGGGTAAATTTATTTATGTTGTGTTGTAAGTTTCTATTTGCCTTATCCCTCAGTTTCCCAGCAGTCGTTTTGTCAGGATTCACAATACGCAGTACTTAAAAAGAAATGCAAAGAAAAAATTGTAAATTAAAATAAAATGGCTTTTGTGATGTGTGAACTAATTTTGTCGCATCCAATTTTCCTTCTCCCCCCCCCCCCCCCCCCCCCTCGCCCAGGGAGTCTGGAATCCATCTTGCGACAGTGCAACAAATATAAGTTTTTTGTTCGTAACAAACGCTAACAAAATCTACGTCCATTTCACATTAAAGAGCTAGAATATGCAAAGAGTATTCCTGTAACCTCGCCAAGCTTAAATGTTTGTGTAAGCGACACCCTCTGCGAGACTCGTTTTGATATAGTACTAAAGAGTTATCAGCTTACACAATGGAGATGGTCATTAAGTGCTACACTCAAATGATGCGAGAGAGTATATTCGAAAAAGATAGTACAGATGTCCAAACGTAACTAAGGGATGACTTACCTTAGTGACCGACTGTGCGTTGTGGACGTTCTGCATGTGTAAAAAAGTCCTCGTGAGCTATACTGATCTTCTGCCATCCTAGTACCCCTTGGAAAGTGCCGGGTATGTTCACACATGTAACGCTATGTACAGTGGTTTATAATCGCAGTTTCTGGTAAATTAATGATAATGTGTTTGAAACAGTTTTCGGTGAAATTCCTGTAGTGTACATTGATTCATAACCAGCTGCAAGCGCCAGTTTCGGTACAGCGATCCGTTGTGCGTGGCTTGCCGCGAAATAACTGCCAGGAGTGAAAGCTTCACCAACGTTAACGACGTTGCTTTGCAAAGTGACATTCAAATGAAGAAATTTCACTGTTGCAAACTTGCCTTAATGCGATGCTCCTGGTGTTCGGAATTTCTCTGTTCCGAATGTTCCAACTTCGTCCAAGGGATTGCACCAAACCTTCGTGGAGAATAAAAATAAGGATAAAATAAAAGAATTAATACAAGAATGCAATATAAGAATTTGAGAATTAAAAAGATGATAACCCCTGAAAATACCATACACATTTATTACATGTTAAGTGTATGATACTTATTGTGAAACCAAGTTGCAATTTTACAACTAATATAACGCCCCTGTATCGTCTAACTTGATAAGACATTTGTGTAATACCCTTCTACGGACACGGGTAGATAAATAAATACACTACTGGCCATTAAAAGTGCTACACCACGAAGATGACGTGCTGCAGACACGAAATTTAACCGACAAGAAGAAGATGCTGTGATATGCAAATGATTAGCTTTTCAGATCATTCGCACAAGATTGGAGCGGGTGGCGACACCTACAGCGTGCTGACATGAGGAAAGTTTCCAACCGATTTCTCATACACAAACAGCAGTTGACCGGCGTTGCCTGGTGAAACGTTGTTGTGATGCCTCGCGTAAGGAGGAGAAATGCGTACCATCACGTTTCCGACTTTTATAAAGGTTGGATTGTAGCCTATCGCGATTGCGGTTTATCATATCGCGACATTGCTGCTCGCGTTCATCGAGATCCAATGACTGTTAGCAGAATATGGAATCGGTGGGTTCAGGAGGGTAATACGGAACCCATGCTGGATTCCAGCTGCCTCGTATCACTAGCAGTCGAGATGACAGGTATCTTATCCGCATCGCTGCAATGGAACGTGCAGCCACGTCTCGATCCCAGAGTCAACAGATGGGTACGTTTGCAAGACAACAGCCATCTGCACGAACAGTTCGACGGCGTTTGCAGCAGCACGGACTATCAGTTCGGAGACCATGGATGCAGTTACCCTTGACGCTGCATCACAGACAGGAGCGCCTGCGACGGTGTACTCAACGACGAACGTGGATGCACGAATGGCAAAACGTCATTTCTTCGGATCAATCTAGGTTCTGTTTACAGCATCATGACGGTCGCATCCGTGTTTGACGACATCGCCGTGAACGCACAATGGAAGCGTGCATTCGTCATCGCCATACTGGCGTATCACCCGGCGTGATGGTATGGTTAGACGTCTCGGTCACCTCTTGTTCGCATTGACGGCACTTCGAATCGTGGACGTTACATTTCAGATGTGTTACCAGCCATGGCCCTACCCTTCATTCGATCCCTGCGAAACCCTGCATTTCAGCAGGATAATGCACGACCGCATACTGCAGGTCATGTACAGGCCTTTCTGGATACAGAAAATGTTCGACTGCTGCCGTGGCTAGCACATTCTCCAGATCTCTCACCAATTAAAAACGTCTGGTAAATGGTAGCCGAGCAACTGGCTCGTCACAATACGGCAGTCACTACTCTTGATGAACTGTGGTATCGAGTTGAAGCTGCATGGGCAGCTGTACCTGTACACGCCATCCAAGCCCTGTTTTACTCAATGCCCAGGCGTATCAAGGCCGTTATTACGGCCAGAGGTAGTTGTTCTGGGTACTGATTTCTCAGGATCTATGCACCCAAACTGCGTGAAAATGTAATCACATGTCAGTTCCAGTATAATATATTTGTCCATGAATACCCGTTTACCATCTGCATTTCTTCTTGGTGTAGCAATTTTAATGGCCAGTAGTTTAAATAAATAAAAATATAATTTGTTTCCAACATGGGGCCCAAAAGACATACGCGGTGACGGTAGCCACTGCACCAGGATACAATTAATGTCATTGCGCGCTAAACGTGTCTATACTACATCGAAAGCTTGAAAGTTTTCTCAAAAACGGTCGAGTATGAACAGATAAGCCGATACAAGTGTTCCCTTATTTTGACCCCACTTCCACTGAGCGAAGTTTCTAGGAAATCGGGTTATGGCACATGCTGTGTTCTCCTCGTTAGTGTTCCTGCGTATTGCACCAATTCTTACTGCGATCAGCTTATTCTCTACTTTTGACATGTCTCTTAGTCATCCTTTCTAATTTTGCATTTCTTACTTATTTCATTTCTATGTAACATGTTGCTTGCTTACCAACTTTAGACTCTTGGAAACATTGTTTTCTATGTTAAATTTGGTCCCTTCTCCCCTTTTTTCACTTTTGTCGCTATCTTACACTGTTTCGTTATTTTCTTCTTTGCTACAGTTTGAACCCCTTACACTGAACTGCCCCCGATGTACACTGCCCAGTGTGGAGCCATGCACACTCCAGTGCGGCAGCCAGCTGGGCTAGATTACTCGGAACGCGGAACAATCAGCCCGAGTGAGGTCGTTCTATAGATTCTCGACTGGATTTCAATCCGGTGTGTTTGGTGGCCAGGGTAGTGCAATAAACTCATCCTGGTGTTCTTCGAATCACATACGTAGACTACAAGCTGTGTGACACGTCACTCTGTCCTAAATTTCCAGTTTTCTGCTTCCTTGTGTGTTCTTAATTCTTCATGCTATTGAATTTGAGGTTATTGTTCAGCGCATCGAGGATGTGATCTGAAGCTATGTTCCCATGTAGGAACTCTTTCCCATTCACAAGTAGATTTCTAAATCGGTATGTAAGTGTTTTGTAGCCAAGTGTCTGCCAAGCTATTCCACTTATATCTTTCTCTTATGATTTTCAGAGGCAAGAATGGCGAAGTAGGGGTGGAGGGGCAGTTTAGTTCGGAAAGGTTGCAACATACACCAGAAATCTTGAAACTTCTCTCCATTTTCTTTCTTTACGTCGGCGCACATTCTCCAGTAATTCAGCTATCTTCTGTGTTATTTACTGTTGCCTTCAAATCAACGAAAAGTATCATATTTTCATCCGCCTTCAATTAATTTAACAACTCCAGTATGCTCTCGCACATTTACTCAGATTCGTCATTGGTAGTTGGGGACGTGGTCATCTAAACTTGTCCATTGTTGAGTTACGCTGGAGTCCTCAGAGAGTTGTTCAGTTTCCTATCCGCTTGTAGTGGCTTACTCTGTTAGCGACATACTTGTTCATTTCAATGCCAACATCTAGCACACCATTCCCTAACACTGTTACTTTCCACCACTATTAACTTCGCTATAATTATCTACGTCCTTTCTGTATCTTTTCACTAACACCTTCAAAGTTTAATTTTGTCTGGCAATCTTTGTCTCTAAATTTTCTAGTTTCTCCCACAACATTCAGACTGTGGGCTCCTTACACGTTAGCCTTTTGCATCTTCTTACTGATGACATCCTCCTGAATAGTCCCCATTCAGATATTTATGAGACTAGTTCACCTTTCCTGACACACGTTTTCTAATAATTAATTTAGAGAGATCCGCTTCAGTTGTACTAACGTTTATTCAAACAACGACTGGTTTCGGGGTTTTAAAATCCCATCTTAAGGTATATGAGATTATTGTGTCTGGTAACAGGTAACATGCTGTTGTGGTCTGAATAAATATTAGTTCAACCGAAGCGGATCACTTTAAAGTAATTATCATGCCTCTCAGTTGCGAATGTCCTACTCATCATATTTTGCGTATTTTTTGTACGCATCTTCTGTTTTGTATGCTGTAATTCGGTTTGCTTACTGCGTACTCAGCCGTTGATGTTGACTGATTCTTATGTTTTAGTGTAGTTTCCCAGAAGATTGCAAAAGTTTACTCCTCTTTTCACAAAAATGCTTTAGTACAACACAATAGCACCAAGATCATGTTGGTATTCAAGAGATATGAACCGAGGGTTATGGTTATCTGTCAACGTGTTTCCAGCAACAGCTCATCGAGGATAGCACGGTGGAATGACAATCCTACAATCCGGTTGTTGTTAATCAAGATCGCCATCTTGCAAAATGCCTGTGTATCGATTAACACTCCTTATTACGTTCCGGTTTGATGAACATGCGGGTGACTTCATTTGTCAGTCCCCTGCTACATAGCTTAGATAAATATCGAAAATCTGTGCTCTGTTTTAAAACAACCAGATACAGATCGTTCACTGCATTTTAACTTTTCACATACAACCAATGCAGATAAACCCGACAGAATGGAATATTCATTTCAAAGTTTTTCCCTTTGCAGCATAGTGTTCACAGCTATGAAACCTTTCGAGAAATTAGAATTGGCTGTTGGACCGGAACTCAAAACAGACCGTCACCTTCCGCGGAAAGTGTTCCTACCTGCCTGTTTCTTCGCTACATCATTACTTCCTAGGGTGACAGGCGCAGCAAGAAGTGAGTCGAGGTCTTGTGAAGTTTGGAAAGCAGGAAAAGTATTCGCATAATTGGCGTGACAGGTCGTAGTGAGTAGTGCCTGGATAACTCGGGCGATAAGAGCATTCTCCGCTGAAGGTAAGGATTCAGTTTCGAGTCTCGGACCAGCAACCAATTTTAATATGAAAGTTCACTTCAGTTTGAATCGAGAGAGTGAGGAAGGCAAATTCCTCACTCTGTACTTGCTCTCTCTGTTACTAGTCCCACAACACCGCGAGGGAACCTGTCCTTGGTGTGGAAAGACAGGAGGAGAGCCTGAGACAAGATACAGCTTCACGTCTATTCTGACCTGTGTTCGAGAAGCATTAAAAGAGAGCCGCAGGTGAAAGACAGCGGTCCCCACACGGTAAAAAATGTTAATTAGACAGGTTATTAAGCAAATAAATGCGTCAGGAAACATGCAAAATTCTTCTGGGAACAAATAATTGTGTGAGATGAATTGGACTTTACGACTGACTTAAAATGGTCCAGCACATTAATAATCATAATGCCAGTATTGCTACAATTTGGTTTCTCTCAGTAAGAAATACGTTAAATATTCACAAAAAGTTCAACGAAAACGATGATTTCAACCTAAATAAGGAAAGTCAAACGACATATCAATATCTGAGGCGTTAGAGAGCTACAGACGGAATAATTGGTCAGTGATCGAAGTAGAGAAAGGAAGAGCTTGTGGCCACGTTCGGTGAACCATTCCAGCGAATCTGAACTGATCTATAAATTTAGATGGGAGAGAATTTGACCACTGCTCCTCATGTATTCACAACCAGTATTCTAACCAGTGTACAGCGTGACAGCAAGTTGCCCCAATGCTGCTGGAAACATACTGGACAATTCAAATAAATACAAGTATATGAGCACTGTGTGAGAACACTTAACGGTTTGATGATTAAGTTACCATTGTTAAATCCAAGGAAACACTGAATCTTCATCACATTTTGTGAAACAGAAAATACTTTGAGACATGACTTGTGAGAATTTGTAACGATACAAATAGGTTTACGACTCTGTGTACCATCATATCTCAGTCATACAAATTTTTTCACAATAGTTTCATTACAGCAGTTGGTAGCGCATAAGCGTCTGTCTGCTAGCAAAATTGACAAAGGCGACAGAGAACGCCTGAAAGTAAGCATATACCATCTCTTAGCAATAGTGAAAAATCAACACAATACAAGTAACAGCGCCGACGTCGGTGGATTTCGCCGCTGACAGATGTCGACCGAAGACGGCTGATCGTTTCAAATCAGTACGCCTCTACGTGTGCGGTCACAATCTAGCCGAACGTACATATTTCGAACGATAGCCGGTAAAATTCAAATCAGTTTGTTCGTTTCGGTCGTAACGGCAAGTTTACTCAAAGGCGAAGTTTGTGGCATATTATAGTAAAAAATATCAGAACGGGGATACAGTTCAGAATCTATGGACTAAAATCGGAGGCTTATTGGAAACCACAAGTGGGCAAAATCTTTTCAGAAATTTTTGGTGTGGACTATAACCTGGAAGAATTATTTGTTCAAGTGACAAGAATAGCTTACCTTTTGCTCAAAGTTACTGCAGCGAATCTTTTTGGATTGTGGTAGGTGGACGTCAGCTGTCTACAAATTATTATTACTGCTTACTGGCGTTGTTTTTATGGCAGTAAGTTGGGGATTTCATTACATGATGTGGTTTGGAAATGTGGAGTACGTATGTGTTTCTACTTTTCAGTGCTTTAGGTGTTTAGAGTATCTTACGCTAAACTTTGTGTGTGTCTTTCATGCGTATACTGAATGACAGCCATTGAAGGTTAATTGACATATGCCAGCACAACGTTCAATAAATTCAGCAAAATAGATTTACAATAGGCCTCTACTTGTAGAGGTGTGATTGGAGTTCTATTAAAAAGTCCGGTTCTCACATTAAAGATGTAGTTCTGGTTATAAAAAAAAAGCAGCAGGAGTGACACTTTGTTATTTGACATCTGTCAACTGCATCTTTTTAACAATTAGGCTTATACCATTTTCTGAAACGAACAGTTTCAAAGTTTTTGTGTGACGTACTGGATTTTATTTACGATGCTCTCAATACTAATTTAAAACCTAATATTTTCGCTCTTGGATCACAAATACCTGTACTACGAAGTTTTAAATTTATTCTGTACCGACTTTTGGAGCTGTGCAAGTACTCTAAGAGAAGCTGTAATATTGTTGATTTTCTTTATTAAAAGCAACATTCAATCTGAAACAATACTGCCCCCAGGAATACTGTTACTTCCTTCTCAAATCCACTGGGTAACTGTTTAGAGAGCAGTGAAGTGCTCTAGAATCTGATTATCTGAATATCCTGCCAGCACTGCATTAATTTTCACCATTTTTAGAATAAAGTCAACTGTGCTGTGAAACCACAAATCTATTTCTCATTAATTAGATAATATTTGCTTGCCTACGTACAAAATTTTATTCAGTTATCATATATTAGAAATATTTACTTTCACCATATAAATTAGTACTATAAGAGACTCTAAGAGACGCTGTAATATTGTTGATTTTCTTTATTAAAAGCAACATTCAATCTGAAGCAACACTGCCCCCAGGAATACTGTTACTTCCTTCTCAAATCCACTGGGTAACTGTTTAGAGAGCAGTGAAGTGCTCTAGAATCTGATTATCTGACTATCCGACCAGCACTGCATTAATTTTCACCATTTTTAGAATAAAGTCAACTGTGCTGTGAAACCACAAATCTATCTCTCATTAATTAGATAATATTTGCTTGCTTAAGCACAAATTTTATCCATTTATCAGATATTAGAAATATTTATTTTCACCATATAAATTAACCATTATGTGTTCGTAACAGCATTTCTTAAGTACGGGCCTGTTAGTTTCTAAGGTGGTGGTCCCTTCTGACGCTAAACGCTGGTGAGAGAATGAAATTTCGAGACAGGTATAGCTCGTTTATATGCATCTTTTAAAAGCAAAAGCAAAAGCCACAATGCAGCACACCATCGTTGAGTCCATCCCGTCCTTAGAGATTAAAATATAACCTACCTCACACATAAAATAGATTCTAACTAACCTAACCTCCTCGATCCCGTCAAAAACTGACGAATGCGATCCGACGCATAGCGACCAAGCTGTCGGCCAATGTTATCTATGAACCTTTGCGACGGCTTCTGAAGAGCGTCGTCGGTGACACAGCAAACGCAGCCCTAAGCAGACACTGATGAGTGCTGCCACCAAGCAACTAACTGTGCGGTGTAAAGTAATATGCATATTTGTCAATCATAGTGTTTAAATAGATGCCTGTGTATTATTTTATGTGCTTCATTACAGGGATTATGTTAACAGAACTATTAAAAAGCTATGTAATTATTTATGTATATGATCTTAGCTTTAGTATTAAGACAGAATCATTAGGTGCATCGCCACGGATCCGTTTAAGTGGTAAAGTCACTGTCGTTTTTTTCATATCTGGAGGAGGTTGTAGAAGAAGCCTCTGCACTTTGTGCAGTCTTTTGTCTTTTGTGTGAGGAACACGTACAGTATTTCCGCAGTGTATTTAAGCAGCGATAATCCGATGCAGAAGCAGTGTCGATAATTAACTGCCAGTTCTAAGCTATTGTGTGCTGGGTAACCTTATGCACTATGCTACATCAAGATACCTTATACTGGCTAAGAAGTGCTTCTGAATAACGGCATTGCTTTAAGCCACAAATGTAAGCCACTAATTCATCGTCTTGTAGAATTTCACGCGAGCGGCTTGCAGATAGCTCACCACGAGTGCAAGCATTTCTTTTTTTTTATTTGTGCGATCTGTGTAGTGTGGAAATCGTACTAGAAAGACTTAGAGTTCCGTAAAAGCCATGATCTAACTGCTGTGTAAAAGTTAAGTAATACATGTGTAACTATTGTTTAAAGCGAAAGCTTTCTCTTTGACTGTTTATTTACGTAGTTACTAGGAGTGTCTTTTTTCCTGACAAACGTAAATTACAAACCTTATGACTTTCAGTGATTACAGTTGGAATATTATTTCGTAATGTGTATCATTCTAATTACGTACAGAACACAACCATAAATTGTTACCAGCTGAATTCTTTAAAAACTAAACCCGCGGAGTAGCCACTCGTTCGTAGGCGCCTTGTCACGGTTTGCGCTGCTCTTCCCGTCGGAGGTTCGAGTCCTCCTTCGGGCATGGGTGTGTGTGTTTTCCTTAGCGTAAGTTAGTTTAAGTTAGATTAATTAGTGTGTAAGCTTATGGACCAATGACTTCAGCAGTTTGATCCCATAAGATCTTACCACAATTTACAACAAAAAAAATTAAAACGAAAATACGTTGCATATGTTGGACACCAGGAGAAGACGATGAAAGGTATTGTGACTTTATATTATTGTCAGTACCAAATACTGGCTTGGGTTTCAGCCTACACAATTTCAGGAGCGATAGTACATGTGACATACGTAATTTTTTTGTTCACATAATGTATAGGATAAAGTGGTATTTTACCTCGAATGTATAATGTTTGAGAAAGTATGTTATTGAGAAAGTGCAACGTCTGCTTTAATATTCAGAAGTGCCGTAAATACAACTAGTTCTTTACTTGAAAGAAATACGATTTTAATATTTACAAATACACAGCAACAAAGCAACTACTACAGCAGCTTAGCACCCTCGATAGTTATCATGTTGGGATGTTTTGCTACATATTTTTGTAGATAATGACAGAAGCTGAAGTAGCGATTAAAATTTGTGCTACGGCTCGTGTTTTGCTTACTGAGGCGCATGTGCTAGCCATTATACAACCTTAGCAGTATAACTAACACAGCTACTCGTACTAGCCTCGTTCAATGCCCCCTCTAACACAAATTTCGCCTTCAGCCTATTTTCCCCTTCTTAAATCGTCAGTATTGCCGACCCTCTCCCGTACTGGAATAGCCACACCAGCTTTGGACGTAATGAGGATATCCTGCCTGTACCTCAGGCATAGGTGATCTATTGATCCGATGGAATCAAATTTTTCCTGAGAGATATGATTCTCAGTCTCATCTTCAATAATGACAGAAGTTACAGTTGAGATTCTTGGTCAAGAAAAATTTAATTTTTGTAGAGAGTTTATGTTCCTGAAAGTAACATTTTGAGGGGGTATAGCGCAAAAATTCCCTCTAGACAATCTTATGTCTATGTGTTGTCCACGTTCGTCCATAAAGTTCCGCAACCCTCACCTCAAAGTTGCAGCCGTGTACTGTGTTCCGTTATACTCTGAATTTTCTTTATACAACTACAATTATTTTATATATTTAAAATTCCTTTTGTATGGTAGTGTGCATGCTCTGTACACTAGAGAACGATCAGCAGTGGAGTTGCTGAGTACCTACTACATGCGCTTGCCCTCCGAAATTAAGAGAGTCCGGTTGCCGATATCGGTCATTTGCAGCAATTAGGTATTTCTTATTAGGATAGATCCGGCTGGAACATCCCAGTGTCCTTATCTCATCAGATTACTTGACTGCTACGCAAGGATGACCCAGCGTTTAATGATGACACTGCATTCCCTGTGGTATAAAATGTATGATGGCGCTGAAGTTGCTTGTACGTTAGTGGGACGCGGGAGAAGCAGAATACAGCATAGTCTTCGTCCTGGTCTAACTGGGTATGTACAACACGCACAAAATATTATATTTGTTCAGCAACTATGTTCGAGTACTGTGCTAAATGCTCCAACTGTCATATGACGTGTGAAATGTCTTACATTGCCTTTTTCCTATTCTACATCGACGTCTACATTCATACTCCGCAAGCCACCCAGCGGTGTGTGGCGGAGGGCACTTTACGTGCCACTGACATTACCTCCCTTTCCTATTCCAGTCGCGTATGGTTCGCGGGAAGAACGAGTGCCGGAAAGCCTCCGTGCGCCCTCAAATCTCTCTAATTTTACATTCGTGATCTCCTCGGAAGGTGTAAGTAGGGGGAAGAAATATATTCGATACCTCATCCACTCGAAACCTGGACAGCAAGCTACACCGCGATGCAGAGCGCCTCTCTTGCAGAGTCTGCCACTTGAGTTTGCTAAACATCTCCGTAACGCTATCACGCTTACCAAATAACCGTGTGACGAAACGCGCCGCTCTTCTTCAGATCTTCTCTATCTCCTGGTACGGATCCCACACTGATGAGCAATACTCAAGTACGTATGGGTCGAACGAGTGTTTTGTAAGCCACCTCCTTTGTTGATGGACTACATTTTCTAAGGACTCTCCCAATGAATTTCAACCTGGTACCCGCCTTACCGACAATTAATTTTATATGATCATTCCACTTCAAATCGTTCCGCACGCATACTCCCAGATATTTTACAGATTTAACTGCTACCAGTGTTTGTTCCGCTATCATACAATCATACAATAAAGGATCCTTCTTTCTATGTATTCGCAATACATTACATTTGTCTGTGTTAAGGGTCAGTTGCCACTCCCTGCACCAAGTGCCTATCCGCTGCAGATGTTCCTGCATTTCGCTGCAATTTTCTAATGCTGCAACTTCTCTCTATACTACAGCATCATCCGCGAAAAGCCGCATGGAACTTCTGACACTATCTAGTATGTCATTTATATATTTTGTATTATTTTGGTATGTTTCTTAGATTTTTGGGAAATAATTGTCTTACATAGCACTACTGTTTTCTTTATACTTTGTCCAGTATTTTCTTCATATTGGTTACATGTTATTTGCAATTTCTACTACTAATTTCAATAAATGACTACTCCAGTGCTATTATTTTCTGCTTATTACGTTCAGTATTTTCTAATATCCTTTGAGGACTGTAGTTCCTCTATTTCTTTCGTTCCAGAAGTTTGAAGACTATCCCACCAAATAAGTTGGTTCAGATACTTGCGTTGGGAGGACTTCGATTCTCTTCTTCGTTTGGAGATTCAGATTTAGGTTACGGGTCGTCTTCCTAAATCGCTAAAGGTTAGCAACTGGATTGTACTTTTAACAAGGACGTGGCCCACTCACTTTTGCCATCTATGTGAAATCCCATCTACGTTCCGTCTCAAATTACCTCCTCGTCGGATGGGCGCTATGCTTTAATCTTCCTTCTTGTCATTTCTCACTGGATTAAAAAATATTGTGGAAAACCATGCAAGAATCGGAATATTCCATATGGTTAAGTGAAAATTATCCTCTTACGCTGCTTTCCGTAGTTTCAGCCGTTCACTTCGTATCCTAATTGTACTTTACGGCGTCGTTTCCCACATTATGACATACTGGACAGTAATTTGCTTACAATGTGAGTAGGTCAGTTCTCGCTACAAATGGCTGCCTCTATAGCTAAACGTTTCTGGCTGCCAGGGGGACGTGGTTTCAATGCGCGAAGCAGTAGTCAATGATTATCGTTGCCGAACAATTGAAATAGGATATACTCACTTTCACGAAGAGGCCACTTGAATAAGAGATGCAGCTCCGGCTTCAACGCCTGGAAGACCCTGGTTCCTCATTAAATACCATCCTATTTCGCCATAGGCAAAGTCGGATGACTTTCCGTGTTCCTTGGGATCGCTGGGATGTGCAAGGTACATCTAATACTGGCCACAATGTCGCAATAATCACATTAACGCCTAGGACACTTCGCACTAGAAAGAGAAATCAAGAAAAGTTGTGCCATAAAGTGAAAACTAAACAAAGAAACTACGCTTAACCTCACCGGATATCCGTCGTAGCATGTGCTCATGCACAGCTGTAACACACACACACACACACACACACACACACACACACACACACACAGACAAAGCTCCTCGTAAGTCATTTCTTACTGATACTCTTCCTGTTGCTTCGTTTACATGCAACACGATAACAGTTATTGGTCAATGGAACCAAGCTTTTTATCCTTAAGTGCACAAAAAATCACTTCAGTCAGAGTAACGAACAGTTTTAAAGGGGTTTACTAAATGGCAACCGAAGCACTGTTCAAGAACGATTGAGCGTTCAGATACGAGGGAATATAAATGGTGGAAGAAGAAATTTGGCAGCCCGAGCAACATTTTCAGAAGCAGTATTGGTCTGTTTACTCGACTATCCAAGAAGGGTATTCAGAAATCAATTTACGAAAACCAGATTTACGAACTCCCTGTAAATGTAGTGAATGCAACGTTCAGGGAACAAGGATGTAGCACGACTCCTTATCGTTGTCCTATCAGATGTTACCTCGAGATAGCACAGCCACGTATCGCTGTCAGAGACCTACCGCTTGTCACCAGAGTCCAGATACACTTACTCTTACTACGTTAACATAAGCACCACATTTCCTT